>NW_026110929.1:0-20000 GCF_024679095.1 Eriocheir sinensis | reverse complement strand
TTATTATTATTATTATTATTATTATTATTATTATTATTATTATTATTATTATTATTATTATTATTATTATTATTATTATTATTATTATTATTATTAGTATTATTATTATTATTACTATCAACTCCTACATGAGCAGGCAGTTTTTTATTTTATAGAAACAGAGAGAGAGAGAGAGAGAGAGAGAGCGAGAGAGAGAGAGAGAGAGAGAGAGAGAGAGAGAGAGAGAGAGAGAGAGAGAGAGAGAGAGAGAGAGAGAGAGAGTTACATAGATTTACATAGAAAATCAGACCACACAGACCCCATGGTCTAGACTAGGTGGTCTGTCTTTAAACCTAAGTGATTTTACATTAATCAATTTAGGGTGGGTCGTATAAAACTTTTTTTTGAAATTCAAAATTCCTGGGGTGGGAAAAATTTACTTGTGGTGAAAAAATAACTGCGTAAAAATTTTAAAGTCCTATCTCAAAATCTTGAACTCCCACATCACCTTCAAAGTTTGAGTTTTTAATGAAAATATAGTATTATTGTATAAAATTTTTAAAACATATTTTATGCATGAAACTTTTTATGCCTTGGGTCCTAACGTATGGAATAAACTTTATTAAACTCATATAAAAAGTTTCAACGAATTCCTTTGACATTCTGTACTTCCACAATTTGGGTGAATATGCAAAAAATGCATTTTTTGTGTTTTTATAGCATTTTTAAAAAATATTTTAAGTGTGAAAAGTTTAATGCCTGGGGTCATATTATGTTAATTAAACTATATTTAAGTCATAAAAAAAGTTTCAACGAGATCACTTATCATTTTTTACTTTCACAATTTAAATGAAATAATGTAAAATGTGTCTTTTTATTCTACTATTTAAATATAATCATTAGTTGCTGGTAGTACTTATATGAGTTTAAAATGCGAACTTTTATGTTCATAACGCATTTTATAAGTATGTAAGCCGGTGCTCTGCATGTTTTATCTAAGCTAATTATTATATGAGAATAATGGCTTAAAGAAAACACCCCAGGACTCACCACGTGGAGGCGACCGGCATAGAGTCCCACCCTACTCCAACCCAACCACCCAACCATATTGGAGTTTTGATATTACATTAATGATTTGAAGTCACATTTTGAGTCGAATTTTGGCATGACACTTCTGGACTTCAATTTATTCATAATGAAGCCATCTCTGTTTTTCACCCCAACCACGGAGGCAGATGCCTCGGTCACAATCTTGATATGGCGTTCCACTGCCTGTGTGTGACATGGAATTGGTGGAATGATGTCATTGGGAAATTCCTTACTTTTAATCATGGACTTGATTTCATCAGTTTCGATTTGTTTAGTGAATATTGGTTCATGAGTGTTCTTCCAGTCAATTAATTCTGTATAATTGGTTGCTTGCCTGTTAAGAGTTGGTATTCTGAATGTTCGAACTCGACCAGTAGGACGGCTTTCTTCTCTTATCCTGAGAATCCGCCTCCACGCTAGTTCTTTGTAGGACAAATTGTCATCCGTTAGCATTGCAACAAGAATGCTCTCAGAATGAGCCCCAAAAGAGTTTCTTTCTAGTACAGGCATGACAATTTCTTGGATATCTTCCTCCATTTGTTGACATTTGCTAATCATCTTGAATGCATGTCGGGCAGCTTGAGAAATAGTTGGCTGGCATTTAATAGCGAACCATACAGGAACATACACAAACATGATATACTTGACAATTTTTTTCAAATTATCACTTGGCTCTTCTGATGACACATAAAGCCGCAGGGCTCGAGAAGCTGTTGTCAGCCACCTAGAATGTGCCATTTTACCAGGAGTGCGAGCTGCCACTGCAGAACTGCATTCACCTTTAGACACAGCCAAATATAAGTCAAGTAGATATTTCTGGTCAGAGGAGAGATCTTGCCGGAGGTCATCACTCACAGCAATATCTTCTGATGGAATAGCACAAAACTGAACAATTGGGAGGTTTTCACAATTATCAATATTAGCCAGTGCTTTGCCAATAGGTCCTGTGAACTGTTGTGGACCACTGGTCTTTCCGTCAAGCTGAACAAGCAAGTGTCTGAGAGGTATTTCATTAGCATGTAATTGGCACACAGCCCAGTGTAATGGTCGTTTCAAATGTTCCTCCAATCTCTTGATGATTCCAGCCCTCCATCCTGTATTGACATTTGTTCCATCACATCCAATTGCTTCAATGTTTTCAAGATCAATGTGATTTTCTTCTGTGAATGATAAAATAGACTTTACAATATCCCTTGCACTCCCGCTGTTTGGTACTATATGCCCTAAATATATGTTGCCTGGTTCAGCGATGAGGGTCACATGTTCTTCAGTCACTTCTGTCCTTGTTTTTTTGTTATTTGATTCCTTGAGCTTTAGATTCAAATCTTTACGACCATCAAAGTATATACTTTTTATGTTGCTGAAATCAATGGAGGCCAAAGCTTCATTCCTGGACTTAGTTATTGCTCTCATTACTTTGCTTTTATCTATCACCTGCATTTCATTTCCAACAGTGAGATCGTCAATAACTGCTGAAGCAATTGTCGCTGCAGCTCTGCTGGAAACTCCAACTCTGTCGCAAGCAACGGCAAAGTTTGACAGAGACACATTTCTCTGCACTTTCTTCATTTCAGTTACACCTTTCTTTTCCTTCATATAATTAGGTAAACTACTTTCAAAGTCAGAGGCGCAGGAATCCTCATTTTCATCTGATGTTGATGAGGAAGAGCATTACTATTTCATCTAGGATTCAGAATCAACAGGTTTTGGCAAGCACCTCACATAGTCTTTTGATCTACGATCTAAGATTCTGCGCTTTTTGAGAGATGAAGCTTTGTCAATGGCATGACTGATAAACATTTCACGTGTTGTTCTTTGATCTTGTAGAAAACATTGTTCTTGGTAGGGGATTTTTCTTTCTGATGTGCAGTTACAGTTATCAAACCTCGAACACTTACATGTAGCTAAATCAAACAGGGTTTCAGATTTGTTCACAAATGATGCTGCATTAGCTTTGAATTTATCAGTATTGCGGCGCTTGACAGGAACTTTAAGCAAATTTTTATATTGTTGAAAATGCTTCTGGAACACCTCTGTTGCTCTCTGTTTAGAAATTGTTGGCAATGAGCTTCGCTCCCATATGCGAAGCACATCATCAATTACTTTTGTGACAAGCCCTTGGGGCTCTTTCTTGCTGACTTTCAAAGTATGATGCAAATGCAAATAGTGCTTTAGCACGTCTGCAACTGTTGGAAGAACATCTTCTTTAAGGGATTCAGGCATTCCAAGTAATGGACATTTAGTCTTCGATCGTGATATGGGCGTCTCTTTCTCAGCAGCCATATTGTAGTTGAAATCGGTTGCTTCAGTAACACACTAAGGCAGACCTCACACCACGACAGCTAGCGGAACACTGAGGGAGTGAGATGACAGACTGAGGGTAACTCACTCACTTAGGCAGTAGGCTACTTCTTCACATAGTTTCGTTCAAACTGTGGAAGTAAAGAAAGTAAACGGATTTTGTTGGAACTTTTTATATAAGTTAAATATAGTTAGCTTAAAATAATATGACCCCAGACATTAAAATTTTCACGATTAAAATATTTTTTTTAAATGCTATAAAAACACAAAAAATGCATTTTTTGCATATATTCAGTCAAATTGTGGAAGTAAAGAATATCAAAGGATTTCGTTGAAACTTTTTATACAAGTTTCATAAAGTTTATTCCATATTTTAGGACTCAAGGCATAAAAAGTTTCATGCATAAAATACGTTTTAAAAAATTATACAATAATACTATATTTTCATTAAAAACTCAAACTTTGAAGGCGATGTGGGGGTTCAAGATTTTGAGATAGGACTATGAAATTTTTACACAGTTATTTTTTCACCACAAGTAAATTTATCCAACCCCAGGAATTTTGAATTAAAAAAAAAAGTTTTATACTACCCACCCTATTAATCATATGGCTCCAAAACGTTGCTTTTCTACTCTAGTTAATATTAAGTTCAAGAAAGTGACAGTCGAGCTTGTTTTTAAAGAAGTCAATCGTGTTACACTGGACTACTGATGATGGGAGCTTATTCCACTCTCGCACTCCAAAGTTGTTGAAGAAAAATTTGGTGCAGTCTTAATTTACTTGTCTACATTTGAGTTTTGTGCCATTGTTCCTCGTTCGCAAAGTGTCATCGATCATATACAATTTTGTTCTGTCTACATTCGTGAAACCATTAATTATTTTAAAACATTCGATCAGTTTTCCTCGGAGGCAACGTTTCTCAAGAGAGAACATTTTAAGGGTGGAAAGCCTTTCTTCGTAGGATTTGTTGCGCAAGGAAGGGATCATTTTTGTTGCTCGACGCTGAACACCTTCTAGTTTAGCAATGTCCTTTGCATGGTGGGGAGACCAAAACTGTACCGCATATTCCAAGTGGGGTCTGACTAAACTATTGTAGAGCGGAAGTATTACATCTTTATTCTTGAATAAAAAGTTTCTTTTAATGAAGCCCAACATTATGTTCGCTTTATTTGCTGCATCGATGCATTGATGTGAGAATTTGAGGTTTGACGCGATTTTAATCCCCAGGTCTTTAACGCACTGAACGCTTATGAGTTTAACGCCGCGTATTTCGTAATCGAACTTCTTATTTTTTGTTCCAACTTGAAGGACCTGGCACTTGTCTACGTTAAAGGGCATCTCCCATTTATCCGACCAAGCTGAAATTTTGTGCAAATCCTCTTGGAGGCTTTGCCTGTCTTCGTCAGTGAGAACCGAGTTACCAATCTTTGTGTCGTCTGCAAATTTACTAATGCGATTATTGAGTCCAACATCCACGTCGTTGATGTAAATAATGAAGAGCACTGGGCCAAGAACCGAGCCCTGAGGGACGCCACTAGTGACCGGCGCCCACTCTGAGTTAAATCCGTCAATCACAACTCTTTGTTGTCGGTTGCTCAACCAATTCGCGATCCATTGGTTTACTTGACCGTCAATACCTATTTGCTTTATTTGTAAAGTAATTTATGATGTGGGACTTTATCAAACGCTTTCTGGAAATCAAGATAGATTACGTCCATTGATTTGGTTACGTCATAAATTAAGAAGAGATCTTTATAAAAAGTCAGTAGGTTTGAAAGGCAGGATCGTTTGTTACGGAAGCCATGTTGTGAATCCCCAATTACTGAGTGGATTTCGAGGTAACTCACAGTTTTGTCTCTAATTATGCTCTCAAGTAGCTTACCTACAATTGAAGTTAGACTATTGGGTCGGTAGTTACCTGGTATTTTTTTGTCGCAAGGACATATTGAATACAGTAGTGAGGGAGGAGAGTATTTCGCTCTATGTTTCTTTAAGCAGTATAGTATATACTTTGTCGGGTCCGGGACTTTTATATGTTTTAAGTGAATGGAGAGCTTTAAGGACTTCATCGATTGTTATTTCAAAATTAGGCAATGCATGCTCGAGATTTACAATAGTACTGGTGTTGGTGGTAGCGAGAGGAAGACTGTTAGTATTAAACACCGAGGAAAAGTAATTGTTTAAGAGTTTGCAATGTGTTGGCTGTCAGTCACTAGTGCACCGTCGCTGTTTGTTAAAGGTCCAATACCACTTTTGATCGCCTTTCTGTTGTTTATGTAACTGAAGAAATATTTCGGATTATTTTTACAGTTGGCTGCAGTATTTTCTTCATATCTACGCTTTGCCTGACCTACTAGTCTTTTTACTCGTCGCCTGGCATCATTATAAAGTCTAATGTTTTTGGGCGTGCTTTGTTCTTTTTTTAACCTGTAAAACAATTTTCTCTCATTGACTGATTGTTTAATTTCGCTATTAAACCACGGTGGGCTTTTATTAGTGTTAATTCGCTTCTCGCACAAGGGGACGAATGTGTTCTGCTGAGTGAGTGAGTGATTTTTAAGGTTTAGCCAGGCTTCATCTACGTTGCCGTCATCTGATAGTTGTATTTCTGTTAGTTTTTGTCGGATTTCTACGAAGTTAGCTCTTTTGAAATTGGGCACCTTTACTTTATTTTCAGTCACTGATGATTGAGCTCTAATGTCGACGCGCACTAATTTATGATCGCAAGAACCGAGGTGTTCTCCTACCGTGACACTACTGACTAGGTTATCTTGGGTCATTATAACAAGGTCGAGTATATTATTTTGTCGAGTTGGCTCAGAAACCATTTGGTTTAGATAATTTTCTTCTAGAAATTCGATAATTCTATGTGACTCGCCTTCTGTACCTGACACTGTCGCCCAGTCGATATGGGGGAGGTTACAGTCTCCTAATATCAGTGAGTCGTTGTTATTAAGTGACTGCCTTAAGACGCTGTACATTTCAAGGTCGTTATCGAGTGATTGCCCGGGAGGTCTGTAGGTGACAAGTATATATAAATTGACTTTTGCAATGTTTACTTGCACGCACAAATGTTCAACGTTACTGTTTCCCGGTGTTTTGTCAGTGGGTTGCAAATAGCTTTTGACATAAAGGGCGACGCCACCGCCTCTGCGGTTTACACGATCTTTGTTGAAGAGTCTGTAGCCATCTATGTTGTATTCGGAACTTAAATCAATATATGTGGTGTCGATAAATGTTTCGGTTATAGCAATTATGTCAAAATTTTCTGTTAGAGCAGGACATCTCAGTTCATCAAATTTGTTTCTTAGGCTAGGCGCATTGAAACTAAGGATTTTAAAGTTATCTAGAGGCTTGGTAATAGAGGTGGTGGTACTTGCGGGATCACGGTTACGGGTTTGTTGCGATGCACGGCGTCTATTTACACGGGCGGTGTGGGGGGTTGTGGCTGTGACTCGTTTTTTGCTCGGATGACACGTACTGCGTCGTTGAGGGGAGAGAGAGAGAGAGATTAGATTTGATTTGAACAGTTTATTGACATAAGAAAAGATGGGGCAGGTGGCTGTCCCCACCTTAATCAGCTTATTGTTATTAAAAATAGATATAGGAAAATTTACAGAGACAACGTCCCTCCCCCCTCCCTCTCGCCTCCACCAGCAGCGTGCTGCGGCTGTCACTCATTGCATGCTCGAGAAATTTTAGGGTTGCCACCCGTTCCTTTAAATATGGATCCATTCCGTATTGGAGAGTGAGATGTTGCATTCCACATTTTTCTGACCTCAGGGTGGCAACCCTAGTTGTCACTCAACACAAGATAGATCGAGGCAAAAGGAGTGCGTGCGTACAGTGCGGTTCCCAAGTTTGTGCCAGCGAAACGTTACCATGCCCAGAAGCTGTTATTGTGCTTGTGATTGCAAAATAAAAATAAAAATTTGTTGATGGTATCAGTTTTAGCCAATATTTCTGAGCCGAAAGTTGTCACGAACGTCCTTCATTAGGAGAAGACTGTCGTCACATGGCGACAGTCCCTCATCATTCTCACACATTCCCGGTCCCGGTCTCAATCGTCCCCGATCACTCCCGATAAGCCGATCGGGGCCTGACCGCCGACAAAATAGGCAATAATCCCGGGATCGGTGGCTTACCGCCGGTCTACACCAGGCAGACCGGCGATAAACCGGCGACCATATACGATTTTCGATTTCTCCGACCGGCGACTGCAGCAGGTCAGCCGGCGGTAGACCGCCGGCCTACCGGCGGCAGACCTACAGCACATCGACGAGCAAACACTCGTTGCCACACCCAGTTCGAAGGGTATATAAACGCCCGTCCAGATATTTTTGATCATTCTTGAGTTTGACATCGCCATGGCTTTCCTCAGCTCTCGTGAGCGTGAAATTGAACTCCTGAAATTGGACGTGGACAGTGACCAAAGTTTATTGACGCTTGTATGTCTAATGGAAAATAGACGGTTATAAAAATATAAGAAAATCCCAACACCAGACGTATGCTCCTTAGTATTATCAATAGTCTTCTATGTCGTCATTCATATACTATTAATTCATGAAGTCATCAAGCCATATTGTTATCCTGCCACCCTATCATCCATACATTTATTCATCCAGTCATCCAGACATTCATTTATCCAGTCATCCTGTCATCCAGCAATTTCGTTATCGAGTTATACAGTTAGTCATACCTTGATCCAGCCATTCAGCCATTCATTCATTCACCCATTAATATAAATCAGCTAACCAGTCATTCAGTCATCAGCCATTTATAATCCAGCCATCCAGTCATTTATAAACCAACCACTCCGCCATTCAGAACACTTGCTCCTTGTACCACTCAACCAACTCCTTCCTTTGTGAACAAGTTGATTTTGTTTCGCTCCCGCGAATCATTTAGTGATGGTGTAATCTGGTCCTCTGCCATGAGTTGATCTTCAAAGGTCTACTATAGCTGTGGGTCTCTCTCTCTCTCTCTCTCTCTCTCTCTCTCTCTCTCTCTCTCTCTCTCTCTCTCTCTCTCTCTCTCTCTCTCTCTCTCTCTCTCTCTCTCTCTCTCTCTCTCTCTCTCTCTCTCTCTCTCTCTCTCTCTCTCTCTCTCTCTCTCTCTCTCTCTCTCTCTCTCTCTCTCTCTCTCTCTCTCTCTCTCTCTCTCTCTCTCTCTCTCTCTTACCCATTTCTCCTCCTCCTTTCCCTCTCTCTTCATCCCTCGCTCCTACCTGTTCCTCCTCTTGTTCCTCCTTCCTCCCTTGCTAATCCCCAGGTCAGACACAGGTGTTTACTCGCGGTCTACCGCCGGTCTAACGCCGGTCTGCCGTTGGTCTCCCGTCGGTTGTCGGTGGTTGACCGCTGGTCTGCCGTCGGCTGTCGGTGGTTGACCGCCGGTCTACCGCCGGTCAGCCGGCGATATTTTTCGACACCGCCGGTCGACCGGGAGCATCTCCGATATCTTTGGTTGACCGACGGTGGTCGGCTGCGTCTACGGTGATCAGGGTCGACTGGCGGTGCACAGATAAAACCCACACGTGCAGACCGTCATTTTGATGAACCAGTTGGTAGTGATAAGGGAAGTCTAGGTCTATGAGAGGAGGCGAGCAGATGGAGGACTGCTGTGACGCGCTGAGGTTCACCGTCTTGACCTTTCGTCTCGATAGCAATGCTGCAAACCACGACGGAGAGTAGCGCAATATACCCCGAAAAACGTAAGTTGCATCGTGTGTCCCTCTGAGTGAGATATTTTCGTACAATTATTCGGACGTACTGTCATATTTCGATGTACGATTATGATTCAATGATGATTTATTGCTTTAATTCAATTGCGTAAGTTTTATGTATTCGTGATTTTCAAGTGTGTGTTTATTTACCAAATAGTTTGACCGAATATATTATCAAGATCGAGTCAACGGCACAGGTTTTATTTCTACCTTACTGTCCCATACTGGGACGGTATAAATACTAATTTCCTGTTAGAGTCACTGCTGTATTCATGGGTATTTGCAGTGCAAACAAGAACGTCAGTTCTAAAATGTCGCACAAATTCAGAATGTAAAACAATTTGTTGTTAATGTCAGTATAATGAAATAATGGGTTTCCTTGCTGAACAGGCTGCGAAGCAAACCCCATTCGAGGACAGCGAGGTACAGGCCGGTATTTCTCACCTGTGGCACGCTTTCGTTTTTCTTCCAAGACACTACCACATCGATGGCAAGGGTCTGCTTCTTGTGGTGTGTACAGAAGATTGTTTTCTCGTAAAAATGCAACTGATGATTTCTCCGTCAAAATAACACGTCTGTAGATATATTTCAACAGCATAGCAGTCAGCATAATGAGTTATACTGATGTTATCGACATCTGTGTAAGGAGGATAGTGATGTGGGTGTTCGTTGCTTCTTTTCTCTTTTGTAAGAGTACCGATTAGCGGGCCTTTTTTCCTCACTTTTTTTCCTTGGGAAAAAAACCTCTATTGCGGTAGCTAAAAAATGATAAAACCGGAGATACAATATTTTTCAAACTCACATTCCGTTCAAAAAAATGTTTGCCTTTGAATGGCAAATACAAACACTGCACATATTTAGTTGAACATTAAGGAAAATCATTGATCAAATATTGTTCTAACACACTTTTTCAGAGATGAGTGGTGCCGAGGACAATGAGCCACGTGTTCTGCGCTGGCAGGGCCCTCACCCGCTGCCAGAAATACCAAACAAGAATTTTGAAGTCTTTATGCTGGAGGAGATGGTCAGGCATGGCGATGCTGTTGCGTTGGTGAGATGTCTTAATTCTTTTTTACAATGTTTAATTTCAGCACCGGAATATCCTGCAGTGTTATTGTGTAATGTAACTGAAAATAGAAACAGAGTTGCAACTTCAAAATTCTGATTTATTTATATGTTCATAGTTTCGTCGCAACGGTTTTAAGAAAAAAAAAAGTTTGTTATTGGTGTACACAGTATGTATGAGTACTTATTATTCAACCAGATATTTGCTGGCTGATGTCCAGGAAACAAGGTAACTTACATCACACGTATAATATAATTTTCCGTCATACTAGCATGGACAATACAACACAGATTACATTCAGCTGTCTCTCCAAGTTTTACTCATGTGAAAATATAACATAAAATTTCATTACTGAAATCAAGTCTTTTCATCGCCATATATAATGTCAATGCTCCAAAGTAAATCTTTTTTTAACGTTTTGCCTGCTGCACCGATGGGCTCTATTAATGCCCTCCTTTAGTTTTTAGTTGTGCTATAGGGATAATCTTGAATTTTTCATCGGTGTTTTTTTATTTCCCATTTCTTTTCATATCTGTTAATTCTATCTATTTCTCTCTCAATTTTCAGTTTCATCATAGTTTTAGATTTACTGGATGTAGTTATGACTTACGTGATGTCGTCTCCATACATGATATCTAAGGAGCCTGGACCTGCTGATGGCAGATGATTTGTGTACAGTGAATATAGTTTTGGTGAGATTACGCTGCCTTGGGGCACTCCACTTAAAAGACATAGTTTATCACTAGATTTTTCCCGTACGACTATTTTTGCACATCTGTTGTCAAGAAAGTTGCACAGATTTTTTTCGGTAATCGATGGAAGGCCTAGGTGTACAAGTTTATATTTTAATACATTTTGCCAAACTTTGTCAAACGCCTTGGCAACATCTCTGAGCACCACGAGTACTTGTTGCTTTCCCGCTAAAGCATTTGCTATAGATTCATAAGTAGTTGTTATTGCGGTAGTCGCTCCCTTCTGTGATCTAAACCCATGTTGTCTGCTTTTGATAATACCGTTTTCGGCCAAAAAAGTGCTGACTTCCGTGAATGACTTATCCAAATACTTTACCGGGGACACCTATCAAAGAGATAGGTCTGTAATTTAAAGGGTTTAGTGTTGATAGTTTCTTCAGGTATGAATTTAATGATTGCTTGTTTAAAGGCTGATGGAAAATAACCCGCGGAGTAACATGCGTTATAGGTGTTAACAAGTTGGTCTGTGGGTTTGTCTTTGCAATTCCCGATTATGATTTTATCTATTTTGGAAGCCCCTGGTGCTTTCTTTTTTGATATTTTGAGGTATCTTACAATTCCATCTTTATCTATTGCTCTAGTGTGAAAATTATCTCCATTTAGTCTATTTAAGGTAGAGGTGGTATATGGGCTATTTCTTTCTGAGTGAATATTTACATAGTTATTTATATGTTCAGAGTGGGCTCTGTCAAAATTTGCCTCCTCCTCTTCAGTGATTCTGAATATATCTTTCCAGGTTTGTTCCATTAGGTTACATGTTTTTTAACTGAATAAAATTTGTTTCCCGGCTCATCTTTCATATTGTTAGTATGTATAACATTTTTACCTTTCAGTAGTTTTAGCTCACTCCAAAAAGTCTTACTGTCTTTAGTATTATCTATTAGATTATTTATCTTATCTTCCCACATTCTCTTATGTGCTTCTTTGCATTTATCTCTTAATTCATATCTTATTGTTAAAATTTATCTTTCCAAGTCCTGAATATCTTGATTAGTGTTTAACTGGTATAGGTATCTATAAGAAGTTTTAGGTACTGATTTGAACATAGCTTCTGTGTTGTTCTCATACCTTTTTTTTTTACCTCTTCTTCAATGAAATGTGTGTTACAATTATTCAGGTTATTTAGGTTTATTTTGGCGTCTAGTGTATGTTGAAAAAGTTCCCAATCTGCTCTGTGTAGGTTATTAACAGGTACATGGTCCGAGACTGTAATGTTTCCTGGATCAGAGAGATAATTTAGGTAATGATTACAGAGAATTCTATCGGGATTAGTTGCTGCACCATGACTTATAAATGTGGGGAAATGTGGGCCTAAATTAAGTAACGTTCCTTGAGTGATGAATTGCAACAAACTTTTTTCCAGTATGTGTTGTTGTTACTGTTGCCGAATTGTGTATGTCTGGTGTCGAAGTCTTTAATTATAATTACATTTAATTTAGTAGGAGTAGGTAGGAAGACACCTACCGAACGGGCGCAAGCCACTCCCGATGAGGTATATATGGGAAGTGAGGAGGGTGCTGAAGCTCTCCAAAGACCCTTCCCATTACCCCACTAACCGTTTCCCTATTGTCTCACCAACACCAGAGAGTAGTTCAGCATGCTCTTTAAAGACAGATCTTCTTCTATCCACACCACACTACATTCACACAACACACACACCTTTTCCCAAAATTCAAAATGGCGTTTAATAACCATGCCTCGGAGTTCCCGCCTGGGGGGATGACCACAAATTCCCCCAGGGAGGACTCCCCTTCTGGCTGCCGTCCTGAGAGGTGTCTTAATGACTCATCGAGCCTTTTTCTCATAAATTTCTGCAACATTCGCGTTCTTCATTCTAATTTTCATTCTGTGGAACACCATCTCTCCTACTCTAAACCTCACCTTCTCTTCCTCACCGAAACACAGGTTCTTGAGGCTACTGACAGCAACCTCTACTCTGTTCCCTCCTACTATCTCTGTCCTAAATTTTAATCCACTGCTGGCTGTTGGGTCTACGTGCGCAACGACATCACTTGCTCTCGTGCCCACGACCTTGACTCTTCTGAATTTTCCACCATCTGGCTGAGACTTCATTGTCATTCTACTACTAAATACATCTGTGCTGTTTATCTCTCACCTAACTTTACTAACTATGTAAAATTCTGTGACTACTTGAACTCTAAAGCGGAGCACATCTGGACCCACTCTCCCTTCGCTGAAATCTCCATCTTGGGAGATTTCAATGTTCACCACCAGCTTTGGCTTTCATCCTCTTTCACAGACCAGCCTGGTGAACAATCCTGCAACTTTACTATCCTCAATGACCTAGAGCAGTTGGTTCAGCACACTACACGTATTCCCGACCGTCTTGGAGACCGGCCCAACATACTAGATCTCTTCCTTACCTCTAACCCTTCTGCTTACTCTGTCAAACTGTTCTCTCCGTTGGGCTCCTCCGATCACAAACTTATTTCTGTATCCTGTCCTATCGCTTCTGTACACTCTCTGGACCCACCGCAAAGGCGATGCTTCTGGCATTTTGCTTCAGCTCGGTGGGACGACTTGGGGATGTACTTTTCCGATTTCCCGTGGAATGATTACTGCTTCCAAGATATAGACCCCTCTGTGTGTGCCCACCGCATCACAGAAGTGATTGTCTCTGTAATGGAGGCATACATTCCACGTACTTTCTCTACTCCTCATGCTAAAAACCTTGGTATAATCACGCTTGTTATCATGCTATCAAAGACAGAGAGGCAGCTCACAAAAGGTACCAGAGCCTTCAAACTCCCGCTAATCATGAAATTTACATTTCTGCCCGGAATCGTGCCACATCTATTCTCCGACTAACCAAAAACTCCTTCATTAATTGAAAATGGCAAAACCTTGCTTTTTCTAATTCTTCTCGTGACTTCTGGCATATAGCCAAAAATATCTCCTCCAATGTCACTTCTTCCTCTTTCCCTCCACTCCTTAATCTTGACGGCAGCACTGCCGTCTCATCTGTCTCTAATGCTGAACTCTTCGCTCAAACTATCTGTAAAAACTCCACCCTGGACGATTCTGGGCATATTCCTCCTACTCATCTCCGCTCTGACTTCTTTGTGCCTATAATAGCGATTCTTCTTAATGATGTTTTCTATGCCCTCTCTGGCCTTATCTCTCAGAAGGCTTATGGACCGGATGGAGTGCCTTCTATTGTCCTTAAAAACTGTGCTTCCGTGCTGACACCCTGCCTGGTCAAATTATTTTGCCTCTGCCTGTCAACATCTACCTTTCCTTCCTGCTGGAAGTATGCCTTCATACAGCCTGTGCCTAAGAAGGGTGACCGTTCCAATCCCTCAAACTACCGTCCTATAGCTTTGCTTTCATGTCTATCTAAATATTTTGAATCAATCCTTAACCGGAAGATTTAAAAGCACCTTTCCACTTCTGACCTTCTATCTATCCGCAAGGGGCGTTCTACTGGTGATCTCCTAGCCTTCTTAACTGACTCTTGGACATCCTCTCTTAGCCGTTTCGGTGAAACCTTTGCTATTGCGCTGGACATATCAAAAGCCTTTGATGGGGTCTGGCACATATCTTTGCTTTTCAAACTACCCTCCTACGGTTTATATCCTTCTCTCTGTATCTTTATCTCCAGTTTCCTTTCTGACCGTTTTATTTCTGCTGTGGTAGACGGTCACTGTTCTTCCCCCAAACCTATTAACAGTGGTGTCCCACAGGGCTCTGTCCTATCTCCCACTCTTTTTCTGTTGTTCATTGATGATCTTTCCAAAACGAACTGTCCTATCCATTCTTACGCCGATGACTCCACTCTGCATTACTCAACTTCTTTTAATAGAAGACCCACCCAACAGGAACTGAACGATTCAAGGCTGGAGGCAACAGAACGCTTAGCCTCAGCCCTTACTATTATTTCCGATTGGGGCAGGAGGAACGTGGTGTCCTTCAACGCCTCAAAAACACAGTTTATCCACCTATCCACTCGACACAATCTTCCAAACAACTATCCCCTACTCTTTGAAAACACTCAGTTGTCAACTTCTTCAACAATAAACATCCTCGGTCTATCCTTAACTCAAAATCTCAACTGGAAACTTTATATCTCTTCTCTTACTAGATCAGCTTCCTCGAGGCTGGGCGTTCTGTACCGTCTCCGCCAGTTCTTCTCCCCCGCAAAGTTAATATCCATTTACAGGGGCCTTGTCCGCCCTCGTATGAAGTATGCATCTCACGTGTGGAGGGTTCCACTCACACAGCTCTCTTGGACAGAGTGGAGTCAAAGGCTCTTCATCTCGTTAGCTCTCCTCCTCATACTGATAGTCTTCTATCTCTTAAATTTCGCCGCCATATTGCTTCTCTTTCTATCTTCTATCGATACTTTCATGCTGACTGCTCTTCTGAACTTGCTAACTGCATGCCTCCCCCCCTCCCGCGGCCTCGCAACACACGACTTTCTACTCAAGCTCGTCCATTTACTGACCAAATCCCTTACGCAAGAGTTAACCAGCATCTTCAGTCTTTCATCCCTCACGCTGGTAAACTCTGGAACAATCTTCCTTCATTCACACCCGACCTCTGCTGAGAGAAGGTCGTGACCTCACCCCGCTGCGCCCCACAACATCGCTTGCCCTGTGATTTCGTCGTGCTCTTGGGCGTTTGTGTGTTCTCGCTTGTGGACCTTGTGTGTTGCCTGTGATTTCCCGACACGTGTTTGGTGTGTGTTCGCTTGTGGTTTCTGCCTGTGGTTGCCTCTGTGATTTGTGTTTCCGGTGTTTTTGCGTGTGATCTGGCTGTCTCCGGGTGTTCTGCGTGGGTTTCAGAGTGATTCAAGTGTGTTGTGTTTCCGGTGTTTTTGCGTGTGATCTGGCTGTTTCCGGGTGTTCTGCGTGGGTTTCAGAGTGATTCAAGTGTGTTGTGTTTCCGGTGTTTGTGCGTGTGATCTGGCTGTTTCCGGGTGTTCTGCGTGGGTTTCAGAGTGATTCAAGTGTGTTGTGTTTCCGGTGTTTTTGCGTGTGATCTGGCTGTTTCCGGGTGTTCTGCGTGGGTTTCAGAGTGATTCAAGTGTGTTGTGTTTCCGGTGTTTGTGCGTGTGATCTGGCTGTTTCCGGGTGTTCTGCGTGGGTTTCAGAGTGATTCAAGTGTGTTGTGTTTCCGGTGTTTTTGCGTGTGATCTGGCTGTTTCCGGGTGTTCTGCGTAGGTTTCAGAGTGATTCAAGTGTGTTGTGTTTCCGGTGTTTTGCGTGTGATTTGGCTGCTTCTAAGTGTACTGCGTGGGTTTCAGAGCGTTTTGAGTGTGCTGTTTTGTTTCTGGTGTTTCTGCGTGTGATTTGGCTGTTTTCAGTGTTCTGCGTTTCGAGTGTGTTGTGTTTCCAGTGCTTTTACGTGTGATTTGGATGTTTATAGTGCTCTGCGTGGGTTTCAGAGTGTTTTGGTGTGCTGTTTTACTTCCGGTGATTTTGCGAGTGACTTGAGGGTGTTTAGTCGTGCTTGTGCTTGGGTTTCTGAGTGTTTCGTGTGTCCCGAGTGTGACCTTGTGTTCCCGAGTGTCTCACGCGTGATTTGGGTGTGTCGACAACCCACCCTTTGAATTCCTGAGTTCAATCTGCTCCTCCTCATTACACCCTCTTTAAATCCCTAGAGGATTAACACTTCCTACACCCCCCTCACCTCACCTAAGCCCCCCACCCTCGCTCACCTCACATCCCTTTGCTCCTCCTCATCCCCTAGAGGATTAGCCCTTCCTACTCCTCCTCACCTCCACATATTTCTAAGCCCTCCCCCTCACTCACCTTACCTCACATCCTATTTACCCATCCCTTCACCCACCTTACCTCGCCTCTTTCTTCACCTTTCTTGTTCTCACACCTCACTCACCTCACATCCCTGCCTACTCCTCCTCTCACCCACCTCCTTTCCCAAACTCCTCTCCTCATCTCACCTATTTCCTAACCCTCCTTGATCTCACACACCTCACTCCACCGCCTCCCTTTCCCCTCTTTACTCACCTCACATCCCTTCCTACTCCTCCTCTCTCCCACCTCACCTATTTCCCTAACCCTCCTTGATCTCACACACCTCACTCACCGCCTCTCTTTCCCCTCTTTACTCACCTCACATCTCTTCCTACTCCTCCTCTCCCACCTCACCTATTTCCTAACCCTCCTTGATCTCACACCTAACTCACCGCCTCCCTTTCCCCCTCTTTACTCACCTCACATCCCTTCCTACTCCTCCTCTCTCCCACCTCACCTATTTCCAAAACATCCTTGATCACACACCTCTCTTTCCCCTCTTTACTCACCTCACATCCCTTCCTACTCCTCCTCTCTCTCACTTTTCCTCCATTACTAAACTACCTCTCACACACCTCACCCCTTTCCTAATCCCTTCACTCTGTGTTTTATCTCTTTCATTTCAGCTAAGATGGCGCCTAAAGTGCAGTACTTGTAACGGTAGCTTCTCAGCTCACTTTACAGGGCGTTCTGCTGTCTGTCGACTGTGTCTGTCCAGGCAGCATCTCGAGACAAGACTGCAGGAGCAGGAAGAAGATGGAAGAAGGCCAGAATAAAATAATAGAGCTTTCTCTCACCAGGCAGCATCTCGAGACCAGACTGCAGGAGCAAGAAGAGAAGATGGAAGCAGGTCAGAATAAAATAATAGAGCTTTCTCGCACTGTTGCCTCCTTGCAGGAATTCATCCAGGCTAACGTTGCTGTGGTGCCAAACCCTTCTCCAACCGCCCCCTTGCCCTCAGCGGTACCGTCGACACCAGCGGACCACCACGCAACGGGAGGATGCTAGTGGCACCGCCCATGATGGCTTCACCGTCGTGAATGGAGGAGCCAAACCAGCCAGACAAGCGATTTATCCTGTTCATTGCTTAAACAGGTTTGCCATTCTGGAGGAGGAGGACGAGCAGGAGAGCACCTTCCTGGTGGGTGACTCCATGATTCGCCAGCAGGTCGTTGAGTTCTGCGGCAGAGTTCCTCGTCGAAGACGGAACTATTGCTATCCTGGTGCTGGGATCGACGACATAACTGCTGCTCTTGAGGAGATCTCCCCCCAGGCTACTAATGATTCACTGTTTGTTATTCACACAGGTACGAACGACGTCACCACGACCCGGTCTGAGGAACTCCTGGAGAAGTACCGTAGGCTCATCCAGCAGTATAAGACTAAATCCCCTAACATTTTGATTTCAGGAGTTCTACCACGGACTTGGGCGGAGAGCGACTTTTTCAGTATGGCCTTCAGCCTAAACAACCGCTTACAGACTCTTTGTAGGGAGCTTGACGTAGAGTTCCTAAACGCATGGGACAATTTCTATGGACAAAATGAGCTCTTCCACAGGGACGGATTGCACCTTTCTCCCATCGGGGCAGCCAGACTCGGAAGGCTCCTCAACGAAGCAGTGCGTGTCATCCGAACAAAAAACGAGTCACGGCCACGTCCCTCCACCCCACCCGTGTAAATAGACGCCGTGCATCGCGACAAACCCGTAACCGTGACCCCGCAAGTACCACCACCTCTATTACTAAGCCTCTAGATAACTTAACCCGCAAACTGCTGTACGCCTTCTGGGCGGCTGAGCGGTAAGCTGCTGTAAGCCTTCTGGAAGCGGGCTTTTCAAACAGGCGCCAAAAAGTTTCCGCCGTGGCTTCAGATACTGCCAGAAAAACATTTTTGTGATAAAAAAAATCTAAGAAATATGCAGGATACAACACATTTCGAGCTACAGATATGTGTATTGTAATATTTATGACACGTTTATGTAACTTAGATATCATTTATTGAAGGTCAATCTCTCGCTGATATAGCCGTACTAGGCGACGCACTCAGAATCTCAGTCCCGCAGCTTACGGGTTAAAAATCCTTAGTTTCAATGCGCGTAGCCTAAGAAACAAATTTGATGAACTGAGATGTCTTGCTTTAACAGAAAATTTTGACATAATTGCTATAACAGAAACATTTATCGACACCACAAATATTGATTTAAGTTCCGAATACAACATAGATGGCTACAGACTCTTCACCAAAGATCGTGTAAACCGTAGAGGCGGTGGCGTCGCCCTTTATGTCAAAAGCTATTTGCAACCCACTGACAAAACACCGGGAAACAGTAACGTTGAACATTTGTGCGTGCGAGTAAACATTGCAAAAGTTAACTTAAATATATCTGTCACCTACAGACCTCCCGGGCAATCACTCGATGACGACGAAATGTACAGCGTCTTAAGGCAGTCACTTAATAACAGCGACTCACTGATATTAGGAGACTTTAACCTCCCCCATATCGACTGGGCGACACTGTCAGGTACAGAGGCGAGTCATAGAATGATCTAATTTCTATTTGAAATTTATCTAAGCCAAATGGTTTCTGAGCCAACTCGACAAAATAATATACTCGACCTTGTTATAACGACCCAAGATAACCTAATCAGTAGTGTCACGGTAGGAGAACACCTCGGTTCTTGCGATCATAAATTAGTGCGCGTCGACATTAAAGCTCAATCATCAGTGACTGAAAATAAAGTAAAGGTGGCCAATTTCAAAGAGCTAACTTCGTAGAAATCCGACAAAACTAACAGAAATACAACTATCAGATGACGGCAACATAGAGGAAGCCTGGCTAAGCCTAAAATCACTTACTCACTCAGCAGAACACATTCGTCCCCTTGTGCGAGAAGCGAATTAACACTAATAAAAGCCCACCGTGGTTTAATAGCGAAATTAAACAATCAGTCAATGAGAGAAAATTGTTTTACAGGTTAAAGAAAGAACAAAGCACGCCCGAAAACATTAGACTTTATAATGATGCCAGGCGACGAGTAAAAAGACTAGTAGGTCAGGCAAAGCGTAGATACGAAGAAAATATTGCAGCCAACTGTAAAATAATCCGAAATCTTTCTTCAGTTACATAAACAACAGAAAGGCGATCAAAAGTGGTATTGGACCTTTAACAAACAGCGACGGTGCACTAGTGACTGACAGCCAACACATTGCAAACCTCTTAAACAATTATTTTTCCTCGGTGTTTAATACTAACAGTCTTCCTCTCGCTACCACCAACACCAGTACTATTGTAAATCTCGAGCATGCATTGCCTA
>NW_026110928.1:632500-668440 GCF_024679095.1 Eriocheir sinensis | reverse complement strand
TGGGTGTGTCATGGACCAGCTTAAGCGTCACGGGGACGTATTTGTCTGGGATGACCAGTTGTTCAATAGGTACTGGTTTGGTTGGCCATGACCTACAAAGGAGGTTGTCCTCTGATAGGAAAAATTGTGAAAAGGGAACTGGCAATTCAGGAAGGTTTGTTTCGTCTCCCGACTCTAGGGCATAAATAAACCTCTTCCACATTGGGTGGTCTCGCTGAGCAGTGTGTAGCTCAGCTGAAGTGAAGTTGTGGATGACCTCTGGGGTGGTAATCGCGCCTATTGGAATATTTCGAGATAAGGCATCTGCGACCACATTTGTTTTCCCGGTGATATATTTTATCTCCGGATTGTATGCTTGGATCGTTAAGAACCATCTTGCCAGACGCCCGTGTAGGTTTTTTCCCTTGAAAAGATCAGTGATGGCCGCGTGGTCTTTGTACACCACAATTTGTACCCCATCACTATGTCTCGAAAATGCTTCAAAGCCCACACAATGGCAAGAGCCTCTAGGTGGGTAACAGAATAGTTCTTTTCCGGAGCTGTTAGTACTCGACTGGCGAACGCTATTACCTGCTTTTTTGCCGGACTTATCTGTTTGCATAAGAGCGACTCCTAGTCCACTGGCCGAAGCGTCGGTCCAAAGCTGAAAGGGGTCCTTGAAATCTGGAAAGACCAGGACCGGAGCCTGTGTAAGCGCTTTCTTTAAATCCTCAAAGCTCGCTTGTTGAGCTGGGAGCCACTGAAATGGTACGTCTTTCTTTAAGAGATGGGTTAGGGGACTCGCGCGTGCTGCGAAGTCCTTTATGAAAGGCCTGTAGTAAACTGCGACTCCCAAGAAAGACCGTACCTTGTCTGTTGACGTTGGTTGAATGAACTCGGCAATAGCTTTTATTTTGTCGTCCACTGTGTGGATGCCGAATTCGTCCACGACATGCCCCAAGAACTTGATCCGAGGCTTTAAGAATTCACATTTGGTGAGTTTGAGCTTTGATCCTACCTCTTGAAGTCTATGTAGGACTGCTTTTAGTGTTTCCATGTGTGCATGCACGTCTTTACTTGCTATGATGATGTCGTCTAAATACACATAGACAGAGTTACCCAGCAAGTTCCCAAAAATACTGTTCATTGTCCTTTGGAAGATCAAGGGAGCCCCTTTGAGCCCGAACGGCAATCTCGTCCACTCATAGTCGCCATGAAGAGTGCTGAAAGCCGTTATTTCACGGGACTCGGGGGCCATAGGCAGTTGCCAGTAGCCACTGACCAGATCTAGACTCGTAAAGACTTTATTTCCTCTACCGAGACACATCAGAAGATCTCTAAGAACGGGAAGCGGAAAATGATCATCCACGGTCGCGTTGTTCACACGCCGGAAATCTATCACAGGACGGTAAGAACCGTCTTTCTTTGGAACCAGAAACAAGGGTGAATTCCACGGTGAGTTCGATTCTTTGATGACACCTTGTTCTAACATATCAGATATAAGCTGCTGCACTACTTCTCTTTGACTGTGTGGGAGTTTGTATGCATTTATATATACAGGATTGGTATTGGGTTTTAACTTAATGTGGTGTTCAGCACACTGCGTAACTCCAAGCGGCTCGCCTGGTAGAGCAAGCGCTCCCCTATAATGTTCCAGCACCTGGATTAAGGTAGGCTCAATTTCGGAATAGTGTGCAACTTTTAGGAACGCCTCTAAATTAGCTGTGTCTTGTTTGTGAGAATCCTGACACGCCGAGGTTATGCCTGAGACTTGGGCTGAAGGATATTCAGCTGGTTCCGGGGCTACATTTTTCCCATACACTAGACACTGGCATAATCTAACACCATGTTTTAAGGATACAGGGGATCCTGACGTGTTTAGTACCAATGCCTCTGCAATACCTCCCTCCTTGACTGTCACGAGAGTTACCTCCACCGTCACCCGGTGTATGTGTGGTGTGCCTTCAATGCACACATCACTGCCCGTTGGAGGGGCGTTAGGTAACCGGATTTTAACAAGTTTTTCAGCACGATCCGGAACTATTTGAGGTCCTTCTACGAGTGCCGTTACTGTCCGCCACAAGTCTGTAATGTTTTCGTGTGGTTTGACCGTAAGAGGTGACACTTGGGCGGTGGCAGACCCTGAGTCTGTGGTGGGTTGGTCATTTTCCCCCTCTGAGGGCGGGAGTACTGGTGACATAGGCAATGGATTGACCATCCCCTGTATGCGTCGTCCTTGATACACGATCGCGTTGCTTTCAGGGTTTATGGTTATGTGCAGGTCTTTCATGGCGTTTATTCCTAAGATCCCATCTACAGGTAAGGCAAACCTGCTAGATACATAAAAGAAATCTCGAAAGGGACATACCTTTTCATGTAAGCTGACTGTTAGTGGTACTCGCCCAAGGATTCCCAAAGTGGTGCCTGTCACGCCTATCATATTCAGGTCGTTCTCTTGGAGCGGCCAATTTCCCCCTCTGGCCTGTCGTGTCAGTGACCTGTAAGCGGAGTCTGAGATTACATTGACTGTCGCACCTGTGTCTACCGCTAAGGTGAGTGAAAATTTGCCCACCTTGCAAGGGAGGGCAATTATGCTTGTCCGGCCCAAGGCGGCAATGACTGAGTCAAGTTGCTCCCAATTTGTTTCGTCCTTATGGGATACTTGGATGTATGCCTTGGGGATGTCACGGAGTCATGCCTTTTTATTCTGAGAAGTGGAGGGGTTTGCTTTACTGTCTGCCGAGGACTTTTTCGTCTGTTCCTCCTTGGCTCATTGTATTGCATAACAACTGTCGGTATCATGAAAACAATTCCCGTGGACATGGCAAAAGGCAGTCTTCCGCTGATGGTTTGGCCTAGGGTTCCTGTGTGATGAGTGATGGCTTCCTCTGTATCCCCCTGATCTCCTATCAGAGCCCTGTCTTGAATGTGTTGAGTCCCTACGTTTAGAGTAGCATGTATTCTCGGAATGTCCTGACCGTTTGCAAAACCTACAGGTGAGAGATGCCTTACTTTGTGCCTGCAATGCTGTGGCTGCTGCTAGGGGTGGATTGTGAGTGTGTTCTTGAACCTTGACTTCTAGCTCTGAGACGAAGTCAACCAACTTCCCGCCTGGTTTGAAGGTCAAGGGAAGGGCAGAACGGCGGTTCTTCTCTGAAATATGAAATAAGTAAAAAAAGCAACTCCAAGACTGTCTTCACCTGTTGTTTTTGCATACTGCCCCCAGGGAGCCATTGCGCGTCTTCTAGACTTTTGACACAGTCAACCGCCAGCTGATTTGCCTCAGTCATGGCGTCCCAAATCGGCTTTGTTGAGGAATTATTTTGGAGGAAATCTACCTTGTGGGCGATCTGTCTAACGATGCTTGGTTTACTCCCGCCTCCGAAGATTTTTATGAAATTCTTTTTGAAAATCTCTTAATTTACTCCAATGTCCCCCGAAGCGAACGCAGAGGACTGCATCAAATTTAGTGCCCGAGAGCCTGGTAGTAACCGGGACCGAATGAATGCAATTTTATCATGATCTTCCGTAATGGAGGAATTTACGATGGCAGACTCACATAGATCTAGGAACTGTCTCGCCGAATAGTCTGACTCACTGCCGGAGAACTGTCGGATACTTGCGTGAGTTAGAATGCCCCTAATCGGTGGAGGGTGGAAGTGGGATGTGCCCCCGGCAGGAGGGGGGGGAGGAGGTGGAGCGGCAGGCATTGTGACTGGTTGAGTGGGTTGTAAGTATTCCGACGGACCCGGAGATGAACGATCCCTGCTTCCTGGAATTGATGAGTAATGAGTGCCTGAACGTAATCTTACATTATTAAGGTCATCGGTGTTTGTATCGTGTTCCATTTCCTCTTCACCTGAGGGACGTGTTAACTGTTTAAATGTGTCGCCGAGTTTAGCGAGAGTGTCTTTGTTCATAATAAGGCTTAAATCACCTACAATATATGATCATATTTTAATAGCTGTAATTATTAACGTAACGCGTCTGATTTAATATTTGCGCCGTACCCCTAAAAACAAGAAGGGATGGTTAGCAAGTAGGCCGTTAGACGTAATAGAATGTTAAGGTTATAATGTTATGTTATAATGTAATGGTTATATGAAATAATGAACCAATAATGTAGCGGTTATATGGTTAGGAGAAATAAGTGAGTATGCCTTGAAAGTGCGGTTTTCTCCCGAGCGGCGAAAAGAAAACGGAGAAGGGCACACTGAGGGAAGGTTGAATTACAGTAGGAAAATACAGTTTACCGCTAACAGACAACAAGAAGGATCAATATCGTATGCGAATGATTGATTACTCTCACAATTATGAATGACTAACAGTGTTAGATACACAGAAATAAAAGAGTCGTGCCTCTACCTGAATGGAACTGCAATTAGCTTAGTCGGCACATTCTGACAAAAAGGGATAATCAACAATACCAAGATTATACAGCTGATGGAGGGCTGGCGACGAAGGATGTCGTCACCCTTGGGGTACCTGGAGCCTTGGAGTCGCGTTGGAAGACCTTGGCTGCGGCAGGAAAGGCGTCGAGAGGTTGATTGTAGAGGCGGACCCCCAGGTGAACCGTGATGGCGTCGGGATTGTGCTGACTGCGCGAAGTGCGGTGGCGGCCGCAAAAACTCCTTGCCAGCCGTAGGCCGGCTGCTGTGTTCTCCGTATTTTGAGTGTTACGGAGCAGCGGTAGTGGGTTGGGCGGCGTGGATATGGAACGGCGCCCGAGGTGGTACTTGCTTGTAGTCACCCGGTAGATGTCCGAGCTCGCCTTTGGTTGAGTGTTGCCGTAGGAGGTGTGGTCGACGGTCCTGGCAGTGGCAGTGTTGCCGGTGTGGCGCGGCGGTGATGCCGTAGTGGGCGTTGGGTGTGGGCGGAACCGGTGGCTTGCAGTGAGCTCGTAGCCCGACGAATGGAGTTGGCCTGTAGAGAACTGGTAGAATGTGCTGGCTGGGGACTTGACGCCTGTAGAGAGCTTGTAGCAGTGCTGGCCTGTAGCAGGCGGGACGGCTTGTAGTTTGTGGCCCTCGCCTTCGGCTGCGTAGGCCTGTTGTTGGCCTGTAGTTGGCTTGTGACTCCCCTCCACGCCGTCCCCTTGTTTTGGTGAGTTCTTGTAGCTTGTAGCTCTTGTAGGAGAATGAGGTAGCGAAGGGCTCGGGAGCGTTGGGCACCGCTGCCACCAGTAATGTAGCGGTGTAAGGCTTGGTTGCGGGGAGCTGTGGACGTGAGGAAAACACTTGCTGCCTTAGAAGAAATGTATTCTTAACCTAAGATACAGCGTAGTGTTGGTGAGAGAGCCGAGACAATAGGTGTGTGTCGGTCGAGCTCTCTGGAAGGAGTGACGAATTACAGATTGGAAAATAATGAAGTTACAATTGGTCACGTATGTCAAGGTGACCTCTAAGTTTGACGAAAGCTTTGTTACACATACCGAGACGGTAAACACTGACAGATGCCATTCCTACAAGGTGGCGTGATCTATCTGTCGTGGGTTTTTTCCATTGATATTTGCATGCCTAAATCGTGGTGATATTAAATAATAATAATAATAATAATAATAATAATAATAATAATAATAATAATAATAATAATAATACATTGATATACTACAATTACTATAACATGGGTGGCTGAGTGGTTGGGTTGTTTAAAGTCTAACTAACTGGCTGACTGGTTTATTGATTGACTGGATGACCAAATGACTTGTTGGCTGTTTAATTGAGTGGGTCTCTTTAACTGCCAGGAAAGGTAAAATAGTGACTAACAAGCTACCTGGACAGCAGAGTGGAAGGGTCATTGGCTACAGGTGGATGAAGAGTAAAATGGATGACTACTTGTATGTCTGAGCAGGTAGGAGACGGCTGATTGGCTGGATGTCTGACTGGATGGGTGAATGGTTGGATGGCTGGGTGAGTTAAAGGATTGAAGGATATAAAGACTGCTGAATAAGCATGTGGATGAATGAGTGACTAGGTGGGTGGATAACTGGTTTACTGGGACATGGTGGATGGTGGTGGAATGCCCTTTAAGTGGTTGGCTGGATGAGTGAGTTCGGGTGAAAAAGGACTGGATAAACAAGTGGATGAGTGGAAAAAAGGATGACTAGGCGAGTAAGTGGGTGGATGACTGATTTACTGGGACGTGGTGGTGGAAAGCTTTTGAGTTGTAGCTGTTTACGTGGGCGTCAAGCTTAGTGGGTGGACAGCTTTACGTAAATGGATGCAAGGGTGAGGGTGGATAAGTTAAGGGGGAAAGAGAGAAAGAGAAGGGAAAGAGGAAGAGAGATAGGGGTGGAAGAGAAACGGTAAGGGAGAGAGATGGGTCAGGGAGAGAGATGGGGGAAGGAAGAAAGAGGGGTTAGGGAGAGAAAGAGGAGAGTTGGGGAGGGTGGTGAGAAAGCGAGGAGTGACTAGCTTAAAGATAAATAAGATAAATAAATATAAATAGAGTAAAAGAAATAATAGTGTTGACAAACGTGTATGATGTAAAAACATTTGTGTTGGGAAAGTAAGAGAAAGAAGAAAAGAAAGAAGAGAAAGAAACAAAGGTCGAAGCACAAACAAACACACTACGAGATGAAAACAAAAGGAAAACAAACAAACAGGACGAGGGAAGACAAAAACATACACAAACACAAACAAAAACAGAAAAAGCGGAAATAAGACCATAAAACAAACAAACAAACATACACAATAAAAACAACATAGTATTTTTGACGATTTAATAGCAACTATCACCACCACCATCATCACCACCACAAAGAACCACTCTCTCTCTCTCTCTCTACCGGGTCTGAGGGACTCCTGGACAAGTACCGTAGGCTCATCCAGCAGTATAAGTCTAAATCCCCTAACATTTTAATTTCAGGAGTTCTACCACGGACTTGGGTGGAGAGCGACTTCTTCAGTAAGGCCTTCAGTCTACACAACCGCTTACAGACTCTTTGCAGGGAGCTTGACGTGGAGTTCTTCAACGCCTGGGACAATTTCTACGGACAAAGTGAGCTCTTCCACAGGGACGGATTACATCTGTCTCCCATCGGGGCAGCCAGATTCGGAAGGCTCCTCAACGACGCAGTACGTGACACCCGATCAAAAAACGACTCTAAGCCACTGACAAAACACCAAGAAACAGTAACGTTAAACATTTGTGCGTATGAGTAAACATTGCAAAAGTCAATTTAAATATATCTGTCACCTACAGACCTCCCGGGCAATCACTCGATGACGACCTTGAAATGTACAGCGTCTTAAGGCAATCACTTAATAACAACGACTCACTGATATTAGGAGACTTTAACCTCCCCCATATCGACTGGGCAACACTGTCAGGTACAGAAGGCGAGTCACATAGAATGATCGAATTTCTAGAAGAAAATTATCTAAGCCAAATGGTTTCTGAACCAACTCGACAAAATAATATACTCGACCTTGTTATAACGACCCAAGATAACGTAGTCAGTAATGTCACGGTAGGAGAACACCTCGGTTCTTGCGATCATAAATTAGTGAGCGTCGACATTAGATCTCAATCATCAGTTACTGAAAATAAAGTAAAGGTGCCCAATTTCAAAAGAGCTAACTTCGTAGAAATCCGACAAAAACTAACTGAAATACAACTATCAGATGACGGTAATGTAGAGGACGCCTGGCTAAGCTTTAAAAATCACTTACTCACTCAGCAAACACATTTGTCCCCTTATGCGAGAAGCGAATTAACACTAATAAAAGCCCACCGTCGTTTAATAGCGAAATTAAACAATCAGTCAATGAGAGAAAATTGTTTTACAGGTTAAAGAAAGAACAAAGCACACCCGAAAACATTAGACTTTATAATGATGCCAGGCGACGAGTAAAAAGACTAGTATGTCAGGCAAAGCGTAGATATGAAGAAAATATTGCAGCCAACTGCAAAAATAATCCGAAATCTTTCTTCAGTTACATAAACAACAGAAAGGCGATCAAAAGTAGTATTGTACCTTTAACAAACAGCGACGGTGCACTAGTGACTGACAGCCAACACATTGCAAACCTCTTAAATAATTACTTTTCCTCGGTGTTTAATACTAACAGTCTTCCTCCCACCACCACGAACACCAGTACTATTGTAAATCTCGAGCATGCATTGCCTCCATTCACTTAAAACAAATAAAAGTCCCGGACCCGACAAAGTATATCCTATACTGCTTAAAGAAACAAAGAACGAAATACTCTCCTCTCTCACTACCGTATTCAATATGTCCTTGCAACAAGGCATCGTCCTTTCGGATTGGAAAAAGGCTAACGTGACACCGATTTTTGAGAAAGGAGACAAAAAAATACCAGGTAACTACCGACCCATTAGTCTAACTTCAATTGTAGGTAAGCTACTTGAGAGCATAATTAGAGACAAAATTGTGAGTTACCTCGAAAGCCACTCATTAATTGGGGGATTCACAACATGGCTTCCGTAACAAAAGATCCTGCCTGTCAAACCTATTGACCTTTTATAACGACCTCTTCTCAGTTTATGACGTAACCAAATCACTGGACGTAGTCTATCTTGATTTCCAGAAAGCGTTTGATAAAGTCCCACATCATAAATTACTTTATAAATTAAAGCAAATAGGTATTGACGGTCAAGTAAACCAATGGATCGCGAATTGGTTGAGCAACAGACAACAAAGAGTTGTGATTGACGGATTTAACTCAGAGTGGGCGCCGGTTACTAGTGGCGTCCCTCAGGGCTCGGTTCTTGGCCCAGTGCTCTTCATTATTTACATCAACGATGTGGATGTTAGGCTCAATAATCGCATTAGTAAATTTGCAGACGACACAAAGATTGGTAACTCGGTTCTCACTGACGAAGACAGGCAAAGCCTCCAAGAGGATTTGCACAAAATTTCAGCTTGGTCAGATAAATGGGAGATGCCCTTTAAAGTAGACAAGTGCCAGGTACTTCAAGTTGGAACAAAAAATAAGAAGTTCGATTACGAAATGCGCGGCGTAAAATTCACAAGCGTTCAATGCGTTAAGGACCTGGGGATCAAAATCGCGTCAGACCTCCTCACATCAATGCATCGATGCAGCAAATAAAGCGAACAGAATGTTGGGCTTCATTAAAAGAAACTTTTTTATTCAAGAATAAAGATGTAATACTTCCGCTCTACAATAGTTTAGTCCGACCCCACTTGGAATATGCGGTACAGTTTTGGTCTCCCCACCATGCAAAGGATATTGCTAAATTAGAAGGTGTTCAGCGTCGGGAAACGAAAATGATCCCTTCCTTGCGCAACAAATCCTACGAAGAAAGGCTTTCTACCCTTAACATGTTCTCTCTTGAGAAACGTCGCCTCCGAGGAAAACTGATCGAATGTTTTAAAATACTTAATGGTTTCACGAATGTAGACAGATCAACATTGTTTATGATCGATGACACTTTGCGCACGAGGAACAATGGCGTGGGTTTCAAAGTGTTTCAAGTGTGTTGTGTTTCCGGTGTTTTTGCGTGTGATTTGGCTGTTTCCGAGTGTTCTGCGTGTGTTTCAGAGTGTTTCAAGTGTGTTGTGTTTCCGGTGTTTTTCCGTGTGATTTGGCTGTTTCCGAGTATACTACGTGGGTTTCAGAGTGTTTTGAGTGTGCTGTTGTGTTTCCGGTGTTTTTGCGTGTGATTTGGCTATTTCCGAGTGTTCTGCGTGGGTTTCAGAGTGTTTCAAGTGTGTTGTGTTTCCGGTATTTTTGCGTGTGATTTGGCTGTTTCTAAGTATATTACGTGGGTTTCAGAGTGTTTTGAGTGTGCTGTTGTGTTTCCGGTGTTTTTGCGTGTGATTTGGCTGTTTCCGAGTGTTCTGCGTGGGTTTCAGAGTGTTTCAAGTGTGTTGTGTTTCCAGTGCTTTTGCGTGTGATTTGGCTGTTTCCGAGTGTTCTACGTGGGTTTCAGAATGTTTTGAGTGTGCTGTTGTGTTTCCGGTGTTTTTGCGAGTGACTTGAGGGTGTTTAATCGTGCTTATGCTTGAGTTTCTGAGTGTTTCGTGTGTTTCGAGTGTGTTGTTGTGTTCCCGAGTTTTTCACGCGTGATTTGGGTGTGTCGACAACTCACCCTTTGAATTCCCTGAGGATTCAGTCTGCTACTCCTCACTACACCCTCTTTGAATCCCCTAGAGGATTAACCTTTCCCACCCCCGTTTCCCTCACCTCACCTAAGCCCCCCCACCCTCGCTCACCTCACCTACCTTCTGCTCTTCCTCACTACAAATCCCCTAGAGGATTAGCCCTTCCTACTCCTTCCTCACCTCCACATATTTCTAAGCCCTCCCCCCCCCTCACTCACCTTACCTCACAGCCTATTTACCCATCCCTTCATCCACCTCACCTCGCCTCTTTCCTAACCCTCCTTGATCTCACACACCTCACTCACCTCACATCCCTTCCCACTCCTCCTCTCTCCCACTTTACCTCCTTTCCCAAACCCCCTCTCACTCACCTCACCTATTTCCTAACCCTCCTTGATCTCACACACCTCACTCACCGCTTCTCTTTCCCCCTCTTTACTCACCTCACATCCCTTCCTACTCCTCCTCTCTCTCACTTTTCCTCCATTACTAAACTACCTCTCACACACCTCACCCCCTTTCCTAATCCCCTTCACTCTGTGTTTTTATCTCTTTCATTTCAGCTAAGATGGTGCCTAAGAAGTGCAGTACTTGTAACGGTAGCTTCTCAGCTCACTTTTTTACAGGGCGTTCTGTTGTCTGTCGACTGTGTCTCTCCAGGCAGCATCTCGAGACAAGACTGCAGGAGCAGGAAGAGAAGATGGAAGCAGGCCAGAATAAAATAATAGAGCTTTTTCTCTCACCAGGCAGCATCTCGAGACAAGACTGCAGGAGCAAGAAGAGAAGATGGAAGCAGGTCAGAATAAAATAATAGAGCTTTCTCGCACTGTTGCCTCCTTGCAGGAATTCATCCAGGCTAATGTTGCTGTGGTGACAAACCCTTCTCCAACCGCCCCCTTGCCCTCAGCGGTACCGTCGACACCAGCGGACAACACCACGCAGCGGGAGGATACTAGTGGCAACGCCCATGATGGCTTCACCGTCGTGAATGGAGGAGCCAAACCAGCCAGACAAGCGATTTATCCTGTTCATTGCTTCAACAGGTTTGCCATTCTGGAGGAGGAGGACGAGCAGGAGAGCACCTCCCTGGTGGGTGACTCCATGATTCGCCAGCAGGTCATTGAGTTCTGCGGCAGAGTTCCTCGTCGAAGACGGAACTATTGCTATCCTGGCGCTGGGATCGACGATATAACTGCTGCTCTTGAAGAGATCTCCCCCTAGGCTACTAATGATTCACTGTTTTTTATTCACACAGGTACGAACGACGTCACCACGACCCGGTCTGAGGAACTCCTGGACAAGTACCGTAGGCTCATCCAGCAGTATAAGTCTAAATCCCCTAACATTTTGATTTCAGGAGTTCTACCACGGACTTGGGTGGAGAGCGACTTTTTCAATAAGGCCTTCAGCCTAAACAACCGCTTACAGACTCTTTGTAGGGAGCTTGACGTGGAGTTCTTCAACGCCTGGGACAATTTATTATGGACAAAGTGAGCTCTTCCACAGGGACGGATTGCGCCTGTCTCCCATCGGGGCAGCCAGATTCGGAAGGCTCCTCAACGACGCAGTACGTGACATCCGATCAAAAAACAAGTCTCAGCCACGTCCCTCCACCCCGCCCGTGTAAATAGACGCCGTGCATCGCAACAAACCCGTAACCGTGATCCCGCAAGTACCACCACCTCTATTACCAAGCCTCTAGATAACTTAAAAATCCTTAGTTTCAATGTGCGTAGCCTAAGAAACAAATTTGATGAACTGAGATGTCTTGCTCTAACGGAAAAGTTTGACATAATTGCTATAACCGAAACATTTATCGACACCACAAATATTGATTTAAGTTCCGAATACAACACAGATGGCTACAGACTCTTCAGCAAAGATCGTGTAAACCGTAGGGGCGGTGGCGTCGCCCTTTACGTCAAAAGCTATTTACAACCCACTGACAAAACACCAAGAAACAGTAACGTTGAACATTTGTGCGTATGAGTAAACATTGCAAAAGTCAATTTAAATATATCTGTCACCTACAGACCTCCCGGGCAATCACTCGATGACGACCTTGAAATGTACAGCGTCTAAGGCAGTCACTTAATAACAACGACTCACTGATATTAGGAGACTTTAACCTCCCCCATATCGACTGGGCAACACTGTCAGGTACAGAAGGCGAGTCACACAGAATGATCGAATTTCTAGAAGAAAATTATCTAAGCCAAATGGTTTCTGAGCCAACTCGACAAAATAATATACTCGACCTTGTTATAATGACCCAAGATAACCTAGTCAGTAATGTCACGGTAGGAAAACACCTCGGTTCTTGCGATCATAAATAAGTGAGCGTCGACATTAGAGCTCAATCATCAGTGACTGAAAATAAAGTAAAGGTGCCCAATTTCAAAAGAGCTAACTTCGTAGAAATCCGACAAAAACTAACAAAAATACAACTATCAGATGACGGCAACGTAGAGGAAGCCTGGCTAAGCTTTAAAAATCACTTACTCACTCAGCAGAACACATTCGTCCCCTTGTACGAGAAGCGAATTAACACTAATAAAAGCCCACCGTGGTTTAATAGCGAAATTAAGCAATCAGTCAATGAGAGAAAATTGTTTTACAGGTTAAAGAAAGAACAAAGCACGCCCGAAAATATTAGACTTTATAATGATGCCAGGCGACGAGTAAAAAGACTAGTATGTCAGGCGAAGCGTAGATATGAAGAAAATATTGCAGCAACTGTAAAAATAATCCGAAATCTTTCTTCAGTTACATAAACAACATAAAGGCGATCAAAAGTGGTATTGGACCTTTAACAAACAGCGACGGTGCACTAGTGACTGACAGCCAACACATTGCAAACCTCTTAAACAATTACTTTTCCTCGGTGTTTAATACTAACAGTCTTCCTCCCACTACCACCAACACCAGTACTATTGTAAATCCCGAGCATGCATTGCCTAATTTTGAAATAACAACCGATGAAGTCCTTAAAGCTCTCCATTCACTTAAAACAAATAAAAGTCCCGGACCCGACAAAGTATATCCTATACTGCTTAAAGAAACAAAGAGCGAAATACTCTCCTCCCTCACTACCGTATTCAATATGTCCTTGTGACAAGGCATCGTCCCTTCGGATTGGAAAAAGGCTAACGTGACACCGATTTTTAAGAAAGGAGACAAAAAAATACCAGGTAACTACTGACCCATTAGTCTAACTTCAATTGTAGGTAAGCTACTCGAGAGCATAATTAGAGACAAAATTGTGAGTTACCTCGAAAGCCACTCATTAATTGGGGATTCACAACATGGCTTCCGTAACAAAAGATCCTCCCTGTCAAACCTACTGACCTTTTATAACGATCTCTTCTTAGTTTATGACGTTGTTGAAATTATCAACACCGTGGCTACGATCTGGAGGTGGACGGAGGGTAGAGAAAGGGCTGGTGGCGGCTTGGTCTCGCTCTTCTTGCTGAATCGTGTTTATTTTCAACAACAGGAACTTGTACAGACAAAACTCGAGAAATGCAAATATATACCTGTCTCAGTTCAACCAAGAATACAAAACTTGATTTACAGAAACTAAATGAAATTAATTATAATAAAGGAAAATAATGGATTCAGTAATTTCAGCTTAAACTTCTGGATTTATAAAAATATGTGGAGGAGTAATTAAAGAAACTGTACTTTCATGGGAAACTTAAATAACTTCTTCACTAACTTCAACATACTCCCCACCATAGGAGTCTAGCACTCCTATTACATATGACAACTGTATTCCTGAGTATAAAGCATTAACCTTAAATTATTCATACATATCACTTACGAAATACAATTCACAGCCTCAGAAACTAGTCCGTCAACTTGAACTTCAACTGAAGTTACAAGTCAAGTTTTCTAGGAACTTTAACAGACCTACCAGAGCGAGTATGAGTTTCAGGAGCTGTCTCAGGAAGTGGACTATAATCTGAGGACTCCTGGACAGCTGCATCAACGTCAGGTAAATCTTGGACAGTCTCATTAACATCAGTATACTCATGGCTAGATACTTCCAAGTTATGTAACTTCTGAACTGCCCTATTCAGTACTCCTCTGGAAGTCTTCACATTTACACTCCTGAGAACACCATCCTGAGTTTTTCCTGACCTGGGAAAATATCTACAACCAAACCCAGGGGCCATTGTAGCCTTGGAATGTTGTCCTCCTTCACCAGGACTAAGTCACCTTTTTTAATACTGCATTTTGAAGTGAAACCCTTAACAACTGGGGGCAAATTGGAAATATAATCTGAGCTCCACCTCTTCCAAAATTTGTCTAAAGTCTGGTTTCTCAAATGTTCTCTATTCCTCAGATCTTGAGGGGAAATACAGGAAGGTTTGGGGTCCAACTCAGTGTGAGTACTAGCATTTCTGCCAATGAGGAAATGTGAGGGAGATAAAGGTGGAGCACTATTAGGTTCATCCCCAAAACAAGTGAAAGGTCTTGAGTTTACACATGCTTCTATTTCATGTAGTACAGTCTCTAGTTCACTTCTGGAAATATACTTAACACTTAAAGTTTTCCTCATGGCAGACTTGACAGATCGTATCAGACGTTCCCACCATCCTCCCCACCATGGAGAACGGGGGACTATAAACTTCCAGTGTGGAGATATGTGACCATAAACCTTCTGTATTTGCCCACTGCAAGCAACAAAAGTTTTGGCATTATCTGAGTACATCACTGAAGGTAGCCCTCTCCGTGCAATGAATCTGCGTAGGGCAAGCATGCAATCCTCAACGCTCATAGAGTCAGTGAGCTCTAAATGTATAGCTCTGACAACAGCACAGGTGAACAGTAAAATGTAAAATTTCTTAGAAGGGAAATCAGAGCAAAACAGAGGGCCAGCAAAATCCAGGCCAGTCACTGTAAATGGTGGAGCAGCTTTAACTCTCAGTTCTGGTAGTGGGGCTACTGGCTGGCTACAAGCTCTGGAGTCATGTCTCTGGCATCTTACACATTCCTTGATCACAGTCTTAGCAATTCTTCTAATTCCTATAATCCAGAAACTTTCTCTCAAGGTAGATACAATGGTAGAAACACCTGTATGTTTGAGAAAAAGATGGTGAAACTTGACCAGTAGCTTTGCTAGGTGACATTTTGGAATTATTATTGGATGTTTACAGTCAAAGCTCAATTCAGCATTTTCCAGTCTACCTCTGATTCTCAATAAACCTTTATCATCTAGAAAGGGATCTAGATTAATCAACTTTGACCCCTTAGGAAGAGGCTTGTCACTTAGCAGAGCCTTAATCTCATGAGGAAACATATCTCTCTGTACATGATAAAACATCTTTACCTTAGCATCATCCAACTCCTTGGCTGAAAGTGGACCAGAAATCTTATTATCAGGTGTTATACAATTATGTGTATACCTCAACACCCAAGCAACCTCTTAGTATCAGTATAAAGGAAACAGAGTCAATTTGTACAAATGAGAAGTACAAGACTACTGAGGCTCTAGCATGTGTAACTGTACACTCTACTCCACCAGTGTTTGAGTTTGAGAGGTGGGGTGACTTTAGTAAAGCTCAGTAGTGTTGTACTTGAGCTTTGTACAAATTGACTCTGTTTCCTTTATACTGATACTAAGAGGTTCAGCTAGCCAAGATGGTCCACACATCCACAATTTACTTCATACAATCTGATCACCTAAGACACCTCTAGAAACTAAATCAGCTGGATTCTCATGTCCAGGGCAGTGATGCCAAGAACTTGGTGGAGTTAAGCTTTGAATTTCTGTGACTGTTTGCAACAAACATTTTCCACTTCACAGGGTCACCCTTGATCCAAGCTAGAGTTATCTGTGAATCAGTCCAGCAAAATACCTTGGCATTCATGTTTAGATGAAGGGCATGCTTCACAAAGCTTACTAATCTAGCACACAATAAAGCCCCCATCAGCTCCAATCTGGGCAGAGTTATGGTCTTAATAGGTGCCACTCTAGACTTTGAAGTGACTAATGCAACCCTGTAGGCACCATCTGGTAAGCAGGTACGGATATATACACAGGCACCGTAACCTTTCTCTGAAGCATCTCCAAAGGCATGAAGCTCTACATCAGTAAGGCTATTCCATTTAAGAAAAGGAAAATAACATCTGTCCATCTTCCAATCCCTGAGAGATGCTGCACTCAGGACCCATCTTTCAAATTTATGCTTCACATCCTGAGGCAATTTATCATCCCACTGAAGACCCAGCCTCCAAATATCCTGAAAAAGTATTTTGCCAAACATCACAAAGGGATTGATAAGACCTAGAGGGTCAAAGATCTTGGCAATCAAGCTCAGCATGCTTCTTTTGGTATATGTCAACTCAGTCTGGGTGTTCAATTCTAATCCTTCAAAAGAAAACTCATCAGAAGTGTTACACCACTGTAGGCCTAACACTTTAGTACATAAGAACATAAGAACATAAGAACGCAGGAGTCTGCAAGAGGCCGGTAGGCCTGTACGAGGCAGCTCCTTTGACCCTAAGCTCCCGTGTATCTAACCCCACCTAATATCGCTGTCCATGAATTTATCTAGTCTATTTTTGAATGTGACAATTGTATTGGCACTCACCACATGACTGCTAAGCCTATTCCACTCATCCACCACCCTGTTAGTAAACCAATTTTTGCCTATCTCCCTGTTGAATCTGAATTTATCCAGTTTAAACCCGTTACTTCGTGTCCTACCCGGTTCTCTTACCAACAAAACCTTATGAATGTCTCCCTTATTAAAGCCCTTCATCCATTTATAAACCTCGATCATGTCTCCACGCACCCTTCGCCTTTCTAGAGAATGCAAGTTTAACTGTTTGAGTCTTTCCTCGTATGGCAAGTTTCTCAACCCCTGAATCATCTTAGTCATCCTCCTCTGCACCGATTCTAACATTTTGATATCCATTCTATAGTAGGGTGACCAGAACTGAACCGCATAGTCAAGATGAGGTCTAACTAATGCTAAATATAGTTTGAGGAAAACTTCGGGGCTTCTGTTGCTTACGCTCCTTGAAATAAATCCCAGTACCCTATTAGCTCGATTTCTAGCTTGAATGCATTGTGCCCTTGTACGGAGATCAGAGCTCAATAAGACCACTAAATCACTCTCCTTTTGACCTATCTATGAGAGTGTCATTTAAGCAATAGTTATGTGAGGGGTTGTTCCTACCTACACTCAGAATACTGCACTTCCCTACATTGAACTCCATCTGCCATTTATCCGCCCAGTCATATAATCTGTTGAGTTCACCTTGGAGAATACTAGCGTCCTGATCCGACTCAATTACTCTACCGATCTTGGTATCATCTGCAAATTTACTAACATCACTACTAATTCCTGTGTCTAAGTCATTGATATAAATAATAAACAAAAGTGGACCTAATACCGAACCTTGTGGGACCCCACTTGTAACACATCCCCAGTCAGATCTTTTACCATTGATTTGCACTCTTTGCTTCCTATTGCTAAGCCACGCCTTGACCCAGTTCAAACTTTACCCTCTACTCCGTGAGCCTGTAATTTAAGCAACAGTCGTTGGTGAGGAACTTTGTCAAACGCTTTACTAAAATCAAGATAGATTACATCATAATTTTCATCTCTGTCAACCGCCTCAAATACTTTATTGTAGAAGGACAAGAGATTGGTGAGGCATGACCTACCTTTTGTGAACCCATGCTGCGAGTCGTGAATTAAGCTATGTTTCTCTAAATGCTCCCGAATGTTCCTGGCTATTATGGACTCCAGCATCTTCCTTATAACCGATGTTAAGCTAATTGGGCGATAGTTTGAAGCAACTGACCTGTCCTCCTTTTTAAAAATCGGCGTCACATTAGGTACTTTCCATAGGCTCGGCACATAGCCAGTATTTACCGACATCTTAAAGATGTCGGTTAGTGGGTCACTGATTATATCACCTAACTCCTTTAATACCCTCGGAAATATCCCGTCAGGACCTGGCGACTTGTTCTTCTTAAGCTTATCTATCTCATCCTGAACTACTTGCCTGGTAATGATTATATCCCTCAATTTATCGCCATCCCCGCCCTCGTACACCTGAACTCTTTCCGGTATAGTCGTTCGATCCTCCTGTGTGAATACTGAAAGGAAGTAGTCGTTCAACAATGTGCTCATATTTTCGTAATTTTCTACTAGCTCCCCTGTGTTTGTTTTCAGCGGTCCAATTTTCTCCCGTGTTTTTGTTCTATACATCTGAAAGAAGCCCTTTGGATTACTTTTCGCCTCATTTGCTACTTTGATCTCATAGTTCTTTTTTGCTATCCTGGTGTTTTTCTTAACTAATCTAGATAGTTCGACGTACCGGCCCCTGAGATGTGTTTCCCCATTCTTTATTTTCTGATAAATTCCCTTCTTTAACCCAATCTCGTGTTTTAGTCCACGAGTCATCCACTTAGGATCATTGTTTTCTTTTCTAAGTGTTCGCTGTGGTATATGCTGTTCTTGCCCCTCTACTATTACTCTAACTAAATTATTGTAAGACATTTCTACCTGGTTCTCCTGGCTCTCCAATCCGCAGTTCTGGCCCTCATGAATCCCTAAATTATCCCAGTTTACCCCTTCAAGATGTCTTCGAAGCCCCTCGTAGTTTGCTCTTCTAAAATCTGGCACTAACACTGGGTTTGGTTCGTGGGTTACCGCCCAGTCTAAGCTAAAACGAACCGTTCTGTGATCACTATTTCCTAACTCTCCGCCCACCTCCAACTCACGTAGCAAGTTCCCATTATTGGTTAGGACTAAGTCTAATATGTTATCTCCTCTGGTAGGCTCAGTAACTACCTGCTTAAGGAAATTATCTTGTAAAACTTCAAGAAAGTCCTCGGCTTCCAGGTCACCCACTAGATCTTCCCAGGCTATATTCCTATAATTAAAGTCCCCCATTACGCAGACATTTCTACTCATACTCGCCCTGCCAATTTCCTGTAGTAATATACTCGTGTCCTGCCTGTTAAGGTTGGGTGGCCTGTATATAACTCCTAGAGTTAGTTTTTCTTTCCCTTTGTAAACGTCCACCCAAACTGATTCTGAATCCATGTTAGTTTTGACTGAGTTGTTAACTAAACATTTAAGTGAGTCTTTAACATATAGCGCAACTCCACCTCCCTTTCTGCCCCTTCTGTCTTTGTGAAACATCTGATAACCCGTTATTTCAAATTCTGATCTAAAATTTCTATTAGCAGTGTCTATCCATGTCTCAGTGATCGCTATTATGTCAAAATTTTCTGAACAAGCTTCACCCCTTAGTAAGTCTATCTTGTTTCTGAGGCTCCTGCTGTTAGTATAGAAGATTCTTAGCCCGTCCTCTGTTACTCCTCTAGAATTACTTCTAAGCTGCCTGGTTATATTATGAGCTAGATGTCCCCTCCCATTACTCCTCCCATTGCTCCCATTACTCCTCCCCCCCTCGCCTATACTAAAAAATCCCTCAGGGTACCAAGTGCTCGCTCAAGGGAGTCTGAGAGCCTCAACACCCTTGAACGTCAAGTGTATCCCGTCACGGGCGTAGAGGGCGTCGTTGCCAAAGAAGAGGTCCCAATTGTCGACGAACAGCCACCCATTGCGCTCGCAGTGCTCAGCAAGTCTGCTGTTCACTGCTATCGCCCTGGACAGCCATCCATCGCCAACGCCCCTCCTTGGCAGGACGCCACATACTGGTGTGCCACCAGCGTCACGTATCCTGCCTAACAATTCTCTAAAACGCCTGAGAAGGTCCTCGCTTGGCACACGAAAAACGTCGTTTCCGCCACAGCTGAGAAAGACAATGGGGTTCGATCCCTCGCTTGCCATACACGCCTCAATCCTGTCTGATATATGGCCCACCCCTGCCCTGGGAACACACCCTCGTCCTGTTCTTATCATTGGAGCAAAAATACCTGTCAACATAACGAACCTGACTATCACCAAAAACAAGAACCCGACGGTCGGAAGGGTGGCAAGGAGGGTGGGTGAAGGGGAGGGAGAGCGGGAAGGGAGGAGGGACCTGCTGTGAAGAACGAGGAGAAATTGTGGAAGAGGTGGAAGGTGGAAAGGGGAGGAGGAGGAAGAGGAAGAAGGAGAAAGGGAGGGGGAGGTGGTGGAGGGAGGAACGGACGAGGAGAGGGAGGAGGAAGAGGGGGAAAGGGAAGGTAAGGGACAGGTGTTGGAGGGAGGGACTAACGAGGAGGCGGAGGACAAGTAGGAGAAAGAGGGAGAGGAGGAGGAGGAGGAGGAGTGGGCAGGAAGAGGGAGAGGGGGACGGAAGAGGAAGGCGAGGAATTTGAGGCGGAGGAGGAGGAGGGGAGGGGAGGAGGAGGAGGAGGAGGAAGGAGGAGTAGGTGAAAGGGAGAGTGAGGTGGGGAGGAGGGACGGACGAGGAGAGGGAGGAGGAAGAGGGGAAGGGGAAGGTGAAGGACAGGTGTGGGAGGGAGGGACGAGCGAAGAGGCGGAGGACAAGGAGGAGAAAGAGGAGAGGAGGAGGAGGAGGAGGGTGGGCGGGGAGGGAGAGGGGGACGGAAGAGGAAGGCGAGGGAGGAGGAGGAGGAGGAGGAAGAAGAGAGGAGAAGGAGGGGTGGGAAGCGGGGAGATCGGAGATGGTCGAGGAGGAGGAGGAGGAGGATGGGAGGGGCTGCTGTGTGGGTGAAGACAATACTAGAGGGGAGGAGGACGAGGAAGAAGAGGAAGAGGAAGGGGAGGAGGACGAGGAAGAAGAGGAAGAGGAAGGGGAGGAGGAGGAGGCGGGGCTTGTTGCTGCTGCACTAACCAGTAAGTGTACCTGGGCGGCGAGAGTCGTAACCCTATTCTCTAACTCTATGATCCTCTGATCATCCTTCTGAGTCTTAACGCAGAACCTACAAACGTCCTTGGAAAGAAAGTACTGCTTGGCCATGCGAAGGCCACACCCAGAACAACGCTTGTAGGTTCTGCGTTAAGACTCAGAAGGATGATCAGAGGATCATAGAGTTAGAGAATAGGGTTACGACTCTCGCCGGGTACACTTACTGGTTAGTGCAGCAGCAACAAGCCCGCCTCCTCCTCCCTTCCTCTTCTCTTCTTCCTCGTCCTCCTCCTTCCTCTTCCTCTTCTTCCTCGTCCTCCTCCCCTCTAGTATTGTCTTCACCCACACAGCAGCCCTCATCCTCCTCCTCCTCCTCGACCATCTCCGATCTCCCCTTCCCACCCTCCTTCTCCTCTTCTTCCTCCTCTTCCTCCTCCTCCTCCTCGCCTTCCTCGTCCCCCTCTCCCCTCTCCCCACCCTCCTCCTCCTCCTCTCTCCCTCTTTCTCCTCCTTGTCCTCCGCCTCTTCGCTCGTCCCTCCCTCCACCTGTCCTTCACCTTCCCCTTCCCCTCTTCCTCCTCCCTCTCCTCGTCCGTCCCTTCCTCCCCACCTCCTCTCCCTTTCACCTACTCCTCCTTCCTCCTCCTCCTCCTCCTCCCCCTCCCCTCCTCCTCCTCCGCCTCAAATTCCTCGCCTTCCTCTTCCCCCCCTCTCCCCTCTTCCCGCCCTCTCCTCCTCCTCCTCCTCCTCTCCCTCTTTCTCCTCCTTGTCCTCCGCCTCCTCGTTCGTCCCTCCCCTCCAACACCTGTCCCTTCCCTTTCCCCCTTCCTCTCCCTCTCCTCGTCCATTCCTCCCTCCACCTCCTCACCTCCTTTCTCCTTCTTCCTCTTCCTCCTCCTCCTCCCCTTTCACCTTCCACCTCTTCCACAATTTCTCCTCGTTCTTCACAGCAGGTCCCTCCCTCCCTTCCTCTCTCCTCCCCTTCACCCCACCCTCCTGGCCCCCTTCCGACCGTCCAGGTTCTTGTTGTTGGTGATAGTCCAGGTTCGTTATGACAGGTATTTTTGCTCCAGGATAAGAACAGGACGAGGTGTGTTCCAGTGGGTGGGCCATATATCAGACAGGATTGAGGCGTGTATGGCAAGCGAGGATCGAACCCCATTGTCTTTCTCAGCTGTGGCGGAAACGACGTTTCTCGTGTAAGCGAGGACCTTCTCCAGGCGTTTTAGAGAATTGTTAGGCAGGATACGTGACGCTGGTGGGTCACCAGTAGTGTGTGGCGTCCTGCAAGGAGGGGCGTTGGCGATGGATGGCTGTCAGGGCGACAGCAGTGAACAGCAGACTTGCTGACCATTGCTCGCGCAATGGGTGGCTCATCTTCGAAAATTGGGAACTCTTCTTTGGCAACGACGCCCTCTACGCCAGTGACGGGATACACTTGACGTTCAAGAGTGTTGAGGCTCTTTCAGACTCCCTTGAGCGAGCACTTGGTACCTGAGGGATTTTTTAGTATAGGCGAGGGGGGGAGGAGTAATGGGAGCAATGGGAGGAGTAATGGGAGGGACATCAACTCATAATATAACCAGGCAGCTTAGAAGTAATTCTAGAGGAGTAACAGAGGGACGGGCTAAGAATCTTCTATACTAACAGCAGGAGCCTCAGAAACAAGATAGACTTACTAAGGGGTGAAGCTTGTTCCAGAAAATTTTGACATAATAGCGATCACTGAGACATGGATAGACACTGCTAATAGAAATTTTAGATCAGAATTTGAAATAACGGGTTATCAGATGTTTCACAAAGACAGAAGGGGCAGAAAGGGAGGTGGAGTTGCGCTATATGTTAAAGACTCACTTAAATGTTTGAGTTAACAACTCAGTCAAAACTAACATGGATTCAGAATCAGTTTGGGTGGACGTTTACAAGGGAAAGAAAAACTAACTCTAGGAGTTATACAGGCCACCCAACCTTAACAGGCAGGACACGAGTATATTACTACAGGAAATTGGCAGGGCAGTATGAGTAGAAATGTCTGCGTAATGGGGGACTTTAATTATAGGAATATAGACTGGGAAGATCTAGTGGGTGACCTGGAAGCCGAGGACTTTCTTGAAGTTATACAAGATAATTTCCTTAAGCAGGTAGTTACTGAGCCTACCAGAGGAGATAACATATTAGACTTAGTCCTAACCAATAATGGGAACTTGCTACGTGAGTTGGAGGTGGGCGGAGAGTTGGAAATAGTGATCACAGAACGGTTCGTTTTAGCTTAGACTGGGCGGTAACCCGCAGAACCAAACCCAGTGTTAGTGCCAGATTTTAGAAGGAAACAAACTACGAGAACTTCGAAGACATCTTGAAGGGGTAAACTGGGATAATTTAAGGTATTCATTAGGTCCAGAACTGCGGAATTGAGATCCAGGAGAACCAGGTAGAAATGTCTTACAATAATTTAGTTAGAGTAATAGTAGAGGGGCAAGAACAGCATATACCACAGCGAACACTTAGAAAACAATGACCCTAAGTGGATGACTCGTGGACTAAAACACGAGATAGGGTTAAAGAAGGAATTTATCAGAAAATAAAGAATGGAAACACATCTCAGGGCCGGTACGTCGAACTATCTAGATTAGTTAAGAAAAACACCAGGATAGCAAAAAGAACTATGAGATCAAAGTAGCAAATGAGGCGAAAAAGTAATCCAAAGGGCTTCTTTCAGATGTATAGAACAAAAACACGGGAGAAAATTGGACCGCTTAAAACAAACACAGGGGAGCTAGTAGAAAATTACGAAAATATGAGCACATTGTTGAACGACTACTTCCTTTCAGTATTCACACAGGAGGATCGAACGACTATACCGGAAAGAGTTCAGGTGTACGAGGGCGGGGATGGCGATAAATTGAGGATATAATCATTTACCAGGCAAGTAGTTCAGGATGAATAGATAAGCTTAAGAAGAACAAGTCGCCAGGTCTGACGGGATATTTCCGAGGGTATTAAAGGAGTTAGGTGATATAATCAGTGACCCACTAACCGACATCTTTAAGATGTCGGTAAATACTAATATAATGCCGAGCCTATGGAAAGTACCTAATGTGACGCCGATTTTTAAAAAGGAGGACAGGTCAGTTGCTTCAAACTATCCTTAATTAGCTTAACATCGGTTATAGGGAAGATGCTGGAGTCCATAATAGCCAGGAACATTCAGGAGCATTTAGAAACATAGCTTAATTCACGACTCGCAACATGGGTTCACAAAGGTAGGTCATGCCTCACCAATCTCTTGTCCTTCTACAATAAAGTATTTGAGGCGGTTGACAGAGATGAAAATTATGATGTAATCTATCTTGATTTTAGTAAAGCGTTTGACAAAGTTCCTCACCAACGACTGTTGCTTAAATTACAGGCTCACGGAGTAGAGGGTAAAGTTTTGAACTGGGTCTAGGCGTGGCTTAGCAATAGGAAGCAAAGAGTGCAAATCAATGGTAAAAGATCTGACTGGGGATGTGTTACAAGTGGGGTCCCACAAGGTTCGGTATTAGGTCCACTTTTGTTTATTATTTATATCAATGACTTAGACACAGGAATTAGTAGTGATGTTAGTAAATTTACAGATGATACCAAGATCGGTAGAGTAATTGAGTCGGATCAGGACGCTAGTATTCTCAAGGTGAACTCAACAGATTATATGACTGGGCGGATAAATGGCAGATGGAGTTCAATGTGAGAAGTGCAGTATTCTGAGTGTAGGTAGGAACAACCCCTCACATAACTATTGCTTAAATGACACTCTCATAAATAGGTCTGGGTGCGAGAGGATTTGGGGGTCTTAGTGAGCTCTGATCTCCGTCCAAGGGCACAATGCATTCAAGCTAGAAATCGAGCTAATGGTGCTGGGATTTATTTCAAGGAGCGTAACAAGAAACCCCAGTTTTCCTCAAACTATATTTAGCATTAGTTAGACCTCATCTTGACTATGCGGTTCAGTTCTAGTCACCCTACTATAGAATGGATATCAAAATGTTAGAATCGGTGCAGAGGAGGATGACTAAGATGATTCAGGGGTTGAGAAACTTGCCATACGAGGAAAGACTCAAACAGTTAAACTTGCATTCTCTAGAAAAGGCGAAGGGTGCGTGGAACATGATCGAGGTTTATAAATGGATGAAGGGCTTTAATAAGGGAGACATTCATAAGGTTTTGTTGGTGAAGAACCGGGTAGGACACGAAGTAACGGGTTTAAACTGGATAAATTCAGATTCAACAGGGAGATAGGCAAAAATTGGTTTACTAACAGGGTGGTGGATGAGTGGAATAGGCTTAGCAGTCATGTGGTGAGTGCCAATACAATTGTCACATTCAAAAATAGACTAGATAAATTCATGGACAGCGATATTAGGTGGGGTTAGATACACGGGAGCTTAGGGTCAAAGGAGCTGCCTCGTACAGGCCTACCGGCCTCTTGCAGACTCCTGCGTTCTTATGTTCTTATGTTCTTATGTACTAAAGTGTTAGGCCTACAGTGGTGTAACACTTCTGATGAGTTTTCTTTTGAAGGATTAGAATTGAACACCCAGACTGAGTTGACATATACCAAAGAAGCATACTGAGCTTGATTGCCAAGATCTTTGACCCTCTAGGTCTTATCAATCCCTTTGTGATGTTTGGCAAAATACTTTTTCAGGATATTTGGAGGCTGGGTCTTCAGTGGGATGATAAATTGCCTCAGGATGTGAAGCATAAATTTGAAAGATGGGTCCTGAGTGCAGCATCTCTCAGGGATTGGAAGATGGACAGATGTTATTTTCCTTTTCTTAAATGGAATAGCCTTACTGATGTAGAGCTTCATGCCTTTGGAGATGCTTCAGAGAAAGGTTACGGTGCCTGTGTATATATCCGTACCTGCTTACCAGATGGTGCCTACAGGGTTGCATTAGTCACTTCAAAGTCTAGAGTGGCACCTATTAAGACCATAACTCTGCCCAGATTGGAGCTGATGGGGGCTTTATTGTGTGCTAGATTAGTAAGCTTTGTGAAGCATGCCCTTCATCTAAACATGAATGCCAAGGTATTTTGCTGGACTGATTCACAGATAACTCTAGCTTGGATCAAGGGTGACCCTGTGAAGTGGAAAATGTTTGTTGCAAACAGTCACAGAAATTCAAAGCTTAACTCCACCAAGTTCTTGGCATCACTGCCCTGGACATGAGAATCCAGCTGATTTAGTTTCTAGAGGTGTCTTAGGTGATCAGATTGTATGAAGTAAATTGTGGATGTGTGGACCATCTTGGCTAGCTGAACCTCTTAGTATCAGTATAAAGGAAACAGAGTCAATTTGTACAAATGAGAAGTACAAGACTACTGAGGCTCTAGCATGTGTAACTGTACACTCTACTCCACCAGTGTTTGAGTTTGAGAGGTGGGGTGACTTTAGTAAAGCTCAACAACACGTTGAGCTTTGCTAAGTCACCCCTCTGTTATACTTAGTTAGTATACACAATTGTATAACACCTGATAATAAGATTTCTGGTCCACTTTCAGCCAAGGAGTTGGATGATGCTAAAGGTAAAAGTGTTTTATCATGTACAGAGAGATATGTTTCCTCATGAGATTAAGGCTCTGCTAAGTGACAAAGCCTCTTCCTAAAGGGGTCAAAGTTGATTAATCTAGATCCCTTTCTAGATGATAAAGGTTTATTGAGAATCAGAGGTAGACTGGAAAATGCTGAATTGAGCTTTGACTGTAAACATCCAATAATAATTCCAAAATGTCACCTAGCAAAGCTACTGGTCAAGTTTCACCATCTTTTCTCAAACATACAGGTGTTTCTACCATTGTATCTACCTTGAGAGAAAGTTTCTGGATTATAGGAATTAGAAGAATTGCTAAGACTGTGATCCAAGGAATGTGTAAGATGCCAGAACATGACTCCAGAGCTTGTAGCCAGCCAGTAGCCCACTACCAGAACTGAGGAGTTAGCTGCTCCACCATTTACAGTGACTGGCCTGGATTTTGCTGGCCCTCTGTTTTTGCTCTGATTTCCCTTCTAAGAAATTTTACATTTTACTGTTCACCTGTGCTGTTGTCAGGCTACATTTAGAGCTCACTGACTCTATGAGCGTTGAGGATTGCATGCTTGCCCTACATAGATTCATTGCACGGAGAGGCTACCTTCAGTGATGTACTCAGATAATGCCAAAACTTTTGTTGCTTGCAGTGGGCAAATACAGAAGGTTTATGGTCACATATCTCCACACTGGAAGTTTATAGTCCCCCGTTCTCCATGGTGGGGAGGATGGTGGGAACGTCTGATACGATCTGTCAAGTCTGCCATGAGGAAAACTTTAAGTGTTAAGTATATTTCCAGAAATGAACTAGAGACTGTACTACATGAAATAGAAGCATGTGTAAACTCAAGACCTCTCACTTGTTTTGGGGATGAACCTAATAGTGCTCCACCTTTATCTCCCTCACATTTCCTCATTGGCAGAAATGCTAGTACTCACTCTGAGTTGGACCCCAAATCTTCCTGTATTTCCCCTCAAGATCTGAGGAATAGAGAACATTTGAGAAACCAGACTTTAGACAAATTTTGGAAGAGGTGGAGCTCAGATTATATTTCAATTTGCCCCAGTTGTTAAGGGTTTCACTTCAAAATGCAGTATTAAAAAAGGTGACTTAGTCCTGGTGAAGGAGGACAACATTCCAAGGCTACAATGGCCCCTGGGTTTGGTTGTAGATATTTTCCCAGGTCAGGATGGTGTTCTCAGGAGTGTAAATGTGAAGACTTCCAGAGGAGTACTGAATAGGGCAGTTCAGAAGTTACATAACTTGGAAGTATCTAGCCATGAGTATACTGATGTTAATGAGACTGTCCAAGATTTACCTGACGTTGATGCAGCTGTCCAGGAGTCCTCAGATTCTAGTCCACTTCCTGAGACAGCTCCTGAAACTCATACTCGCTCTGGTAGGTCTGTTAAAGTTCCTAGAAAACTTGACTTGTAACTTCAGTTGAAGTTCAAGTTGACGGACTAGTTTCTGAGGCTGTGAATTGTATTTCGTAAGTGATATGTATGAATAATTTAAGGTTAATGCTTTATACTCAGGAATACAGATTTGTCATATGTAATAGAAGTGCTAGACTCCTATGGTGGGAGTATGTTGAAGTTAGTGAAGAAGTTATTTAAGTTTCCCATGAAAGTACAGTTTCCTTAATTACTCCTCCACATATTTTTTTAAATCCAGTTTAAGCTGAAATTACTGAATCCATTATTTTCCTTTATTATAATTAATTTCATTTAGTTTCTGTAAATCAAGTTTTGTATTCTTGGTTGAACTGAGACAGGTATATATTTGCATTTCTCGAGTTTTGTCTGTACAAGTTCCTGTTGTTGAAAATAAACACGATTCAGCAAGAAGAGCGAGACCAAGCCGCCACCAGCCCTTTCTCTACCCTCCGTCCACCTCCAGATCGTAGCCACGGTGTTGATAATTTCAACAACGTCATAAACTAGAAGAGATCGTTATAAAAAGGTCAGTAGGTTTGACAGGGAGGATCTTTTTGTTACAGAAGCCATGTTGCGAATCCTAATTAATGAGTGGCTTTCGAGGTAACTCACAATTTTGTCTCTAATTATGCTCTCGAGTAACTTACCTACAATTGAAGTTAGACTAATGGGTCAGTAGTTACCTGGTATTTTTTGTCTCCTTTCTTAAAATCGGTGTCACGTTAGCCTTTTTCCAATCCGAAGGGACGATGCCTTGTCACAAGGACATATTGAATACAGTAGTGAGGGAGGAGAGTATTTCGCTCTTTGTTTCTTTAAGCAGTATAGGATATACTTTGTCCAGGTCCAGGACTTTTATTTGTTTTAAGTGACTGGATGGCTTTAAGGACTTCATCGGTTGTTATTTCAAAATTAGGCAATGCATGCTCGAGATTTACATTAGTACTGGTGTTGGTGGTAGTGGGAGGAAGACTGTTAGCATTAAACAGCGAGGAAAAGTAATTGTTTAAGAGGTTTGCAATGTGTTGGCTGTCAGTCACTAGTGCACCGTCGCTGTATGTTAAAGGTACAATAACACTTTTTATCGACATTCTGTTGTTTATGTAAAATAACAAAGATTTCGGATTATTTTTATAGTTGGTTGCAATATTTTCTTCATATCTACGCTTTGCCTGACATACTAGTCTTTTTACTCGTCGCCTGGCATCATTATAAAGTCTAATATTTTCGGGCGTGCATTGCTCTTTTTTTAAACTGTAAAACAATTTTCTCTCAATGACTGATAGCTTAATTTTGCTATTAAACCACGGTGGGCTTTTATTAGTGTTAATTCGCTTCTCGTACAAGGGACGAATGTGTTCTGCTGAGTGAGTAAGTGATTTTTAAAAGCAGCCAGGCTTCCTCAACGTTGCCGTCATCTGATAGTTGTATTTTGTTAGTTTTGTCGGATTTCTACGAAGTTAGCTCTTTTGAAATTGGGCACCTTTACTTTATTTTCAGTCACTGATGATTGAGCTCTAATGTCGACGCTCACTTTTATGATCCGCAAGAACCGGTGTTTTCCTACCGTGACATTACTGACTAGGTTATCTTGGGTCATTATAACAAGGTCAGTATATTATTTTGTCGAGTTGGCTCAGAAACCATTTGGCTTAGATAATTTTCTTCTAGAAATTCGATCATTCTGTGTGACTCGCCTTCTGTACCTGACAGTGTTGCCCAGTCGATATGGGGGAGGTTAAAGTCTCCTAATATCAGTGAGTCGTTGTTATTAAGTGACTGCCTTAGACGCTGTACAATTCAAGGTCGTCATCAGTGATTGCCAGGGAGGTCTGGGTGACAGATATATTTAAATTGACTTTTGCAATGTTTACTCATACGCACAAATGTTCAACGTTACTGTTTCTTGGTGTTTTGTCAGTGGGTTGTAAATAGCTTTTGACGTAAAGGGCGACGCCACCGCCCCTACGGTTTACACGATCTTTGCTGAAGAGTCTGTAGCCATCTGTGTTGTATTCGGAACTTAAATCAATATTTGTGGTGTCGATAAATGTTTCGGTTATAGCAATTATGTCAAAATTTTCCGTTAAAGCAAGACATCTCAGTTCATCAAATTTTTCTGTAGGCTACGCTTTGAAACTAGGATTTTAAGTTATCTAGAGGCTTGGTAATAGAGGTGGTGGTACTTGCGGGATCACGGTTACAGGTTTGTTGCGATGCACGGCGTCTATTTACACGGGCAGGGTGGAGGACGTGGCTGGACATTTTTGATCGGATGTCACGTACTGCGTCGTTGAGAAGCCTTCGAATCTGGCTGCCCCGATGGGGAACAGGCGCAATCCGTCCCTGTGGAAGAGCTCACTTTGTCCATAATAAATTGTCCCAGGCGTTGAAGAACTCCACGTCAAGCTCCTACAAAGGTCTGTAAGCGGTTGTTTAGGCTGAAGGCCTTATTGAAAAAGTCGCTCTCCACCCAAGTCCGTGGTAGAACTCCTGAAATCAAAATGTTAGGGATTTAGACTTATACTGCTGGATGAGCCTACGGTACTTGTCCAGGAGTTCCTCAGACCAGGTCGTGGTGACGTCGTTCGTACCTGTGTGAATAACAAACAGTGAATCATTAGTAGCCTAGGGAGATCTCTTCAAGAGCAGCAGCAGTTATATCGTCGATCCAGCGCCAGGGATAGCCAATAGTTCCGTCTTCGACGAGGCAACTCTGCCGCTTAGAACTCAATGACCTGCTGGCGAATCATGGAGTCTGCACCCACCAGGGAGGTGCACTCTCACCTGCTCAATCCTCCTCCTCCAGAATAGCAAACCTGTTGAAACGTGAACAGGATAAATCAACATCTGGCTGGTTTGGCTCCTCATTCACGACGGTGAAGCCATCATGGGCGTTGCCACTAGTATCCTCCGCTGCCGTGAATGGTGTTGTCCGCTGGTGTCGACGGTACCGCTGAAGGGCAAGGGGGCGGTTGGAGAAGGGTTTAGCACCACAGCAACGTGTTAGCCTGGATTGAATTCCTGCAAAGGAGGCAACAGTGCGAAAACTCAAATATTTTATTCTGACCTGCTTCCATCTTCTCTTCTTGCTCCTGCAGTCTTGTCTCGAGATGCTGCCTGGTGAGAGAAAAAGCTCTATTATTTTATTCTGGCATTCTTCCATCTTCTCTTCCTGCTCCTGCAGTCTTGTCTCGAGATGCTGCCTGGACAGACACAGTCGACAGACAACAGAACGCCCTGTAAAAAAGTAGGCTGAGAAGCTACCGTTACAAGTACTACTGCACTTCTTAGGCTGCCATCTTTCAGCTGAAAATGAAAGAATAAAAACACAGAGTGAAGGGATTAGGAAAGGGTGAGGTGTGTGAGAGGTAGTTTAGTAATGGAGAGAAAAGTGAGAGAGGAGGAGTAGGAAGGGATGTGAGGTGAGTAAAAGAGGGGAAAGAGAAGCGGTGAGTGAGTGTGTGAGATCAAGAAGAGGGTTAGGAAATAGCCAAATAGGTGAGGAATTAGAAGGGAGGGTAGGAGAGGATGTGAGGAGGTGATAAAGAGGGGAAGAGGCGTGAGTGAGGTGTGAGATCAAGGAGGTTGGAAATAGGTGTGATGGGAGAGAGGAGGGTTTGGGAAAGGGATGTGAAATTGAAGTAAGAGGAGGAGTGGGAAGAGGAAGTGAGGGGTGAGTGAAGTGTGTGAGATCAAGGAGGGTTAGGAGAAATAGGCGAGGTGAGGTGGGAGAGAGGGGAGGAGTAGGAGGATGTGAGGTGTGAGTAAGAGGGGGAAAGGGGAGGCGGTGAGTGGTGTGTGAGGATCAGGAGGGTTAGGAAATAGGTGAGGTGGGAGGGAGGTGGGAAGGGGATGTGGGAGTGAGTGAGAGGGGAAAGGGAGAGAAGTTAGGTGGTGTGTGGATCAAGGAGGATTAGGAAATAGGTGGGGAATGAGTGAGGAGGGGTTTGGGAGGAAAGGAATCAAATGGGAGAGAGGAGGGAGTAGGAAGGGATGTAGGAGATTAGGTGGGTGTGTGAGAACAAGAAAGGTTAGAAAGAGGCGAGGGTAAGGTGGGTGAAAGGGATGAGTAAATAGGATCTTGAGAGAGTTCCGATGAAACTTCTCAGTTGCACTAGACATCGAAGCCTTTGATGAGAGTCTGGCACAAGTCAACACAAACTGCCTATCAGGATTCTCCTCTCAGTTTCAGACCAGTCACTGTTTAATTGCTCCTCAAGAGTGGGACATCAACTTCCTCGATGGGCGTTGGTATCGTCTCCATAGGGCTGTAAAAAGGATCAAACTATTTAAACGATAATTTGGTTTATACTAATTTTGTCTCTGAACGTTGCATACAACAGAAACTTGATATATCACCCACAGTTACAGTCAGTCCAGTAACATAATATTTAACCCACTACATACGTTACTTAGTAAAATAACCACAAATATCCTCTACACTCTCAATGTAATGGCCAGAAATATGCCTACAAAATTTACATATATATATATATATATATAGGGGAGCGAAAAAATTAGCTTCTGAGATCAGGAACATTCTTTCTATCAAAGTGTTCAAGCGTGTGGAAAAAACTACAAAATAGTGAACAGTGAGAGGCAACTCACGAAACACGCTGACCCCACCTCACCCATAGCTGTAAATCCCTGGGACAGGGCCCCTCAGGAAACAGGCCGCCCTGCACCTCGCATTCCAAAGGCGAGATTAGAGACACCCCATCCCACCCTGAACTGACCTCTCTCGTGCGCATCGACCCACACCACCATCATGGCCTCCCTCACACTCCTCACCGGAGGCCCCCACCAGCATCAGCAAAATGGGCAGGACAGTCAGGCTATCCTGGGGCAAAAATATTGCTGTGTGTGCAGCTACTCTGTCCGTGTGAAGCCCTCCACGGCCTGCAGCCAGCCAAACTGTCCAAAACCTGGCCTGCGCAGACTGCCAATGATGGCCCTTTCTGCTGCCCACGACTGAGGACTGAGGCGAGCAGCCGGCATTCCTCACCCTGTCACCTATGCGGCCTGAAGACACACTGCCCAGCACGCCAGCAGCCCCAGCCCGACCCGCTCGCCCACAACCACCAATTGAAACGGAGGACAAAGGTCAGGAGGATCTTCTCTCCAACCCGCCTGAAGGCCTTTTGACATCATTCTCCTGACTAAGAATGAGGTTCACGGCCTTATGTGGCTGTGGAGACATATCAGGCGCGGAGTGAAAGAACGAGGAAACAAAGAGAAGCCTTGGCTGAAACCGTCAGCTCCATGGACTCCCTGGCACAAGCTGAACAGGAAACCCCCATCCCTCCCCCCACCACACAAGCCACAAGTGCCCTGCCAAGTAAAATTGACCAGGACTGGCAGGAGGTGTGCTCCTCCACCCCAGGTGGCGCGGCTGGTGGGAATCAGGAAGCCTAGAGCACTGAGGAAGGTGACTCACGACCCCAGAAGACGCCGAGACAGCCCACCTCGCTGCTGGCCGGGCTAACCCACCCAGGCCACACAGACCCCCTGCCCTCTGTCAGAAACAGAAACCCCCTCTCCCAGCCGATCCACCTCCTACCTCCCGTCCTCCCCGCCACCATCACCACTACAACCGAGACGCGAGAGACACCACGGCACACACACCATCGCCCCAACCTCTGGACCCAGGCCTCACCACCCTTCTGTGGCAGGTGCCGTCAGCGCGGCCACACAGTTAATCACTGCGCCGAGACCATCTGCGATTTCTGTGGCCAACGTGGGCACCTCGCTAACCAGTGTTGTAAGAGGCAGGGAGAAGCAAAGCGAAGGCTAGAGTGTGCCTACTGCCAGCGGCGCAGACACACCGACAGTGAATATTACGCTCAAGCCGCCGACTTCAGACTGTCTGAACATCAGCCACCCATCACCCAGCCTGCTCCCTACCAGCAAGCGGTGCATGCCCCATCCTACCCATCCTGGCCTCATCCCGCACACCCCTTCCGCTGATCCGATAAGGCGATACGGACACCAGCGACCTCAAGATTCTGTCTGCCAACGTATGAGGCTGGGACCAACATCGGGGAGCTGACACACGCCTTCGTCCTGAAGCACCACATCGACATAGTGGTGACAGTGGAGACCTTCCTGGACGACATGTGCCACCACCTGTGATAAGATCCCTGTACTGCACCTGGGCCAGACGAGACTGCCACACAGGACAGGGGAAGGCATTGCTGTTTGCCACCGAAACGGCCTGCAGATGGACGCCTCACCACAGACACTCCCTGAAATGGAGATGATGCCTCCGCATCATTCTCGAGGACAGGAGCGCTCTGCTACTCTGTGCCATGTACCGGCCACAGTGGCAAGGCAGCGCCCTCACCTACCACAGAGCACCTGGACGACCTTATGGCTGCCCACAGCTGTCAGTACGCGATGGTTGGGCGACCTAAATCAACACCTGGTGGCGAGGGCCTTCACCGAGCTCACAGCAGTGCATGGATCAACCATGTTGAGTTCTGACACATCAGCGAGGAGGCTCCCTGGACCCTGTGCTCACAGACCTGCCGAGTGACTGCGTGTGTGCTGCCCACCAGACCGTGTGTGGGCAGTTCCGACCACAATGCCATACTCACCACCATCAGCCTGGCCTCAGCGCGTGAAGAGGAACACCAGCGAGTCATCTGGCTGTGGGACCGTGCTGGACTGGACGGCTGCAAGGCAGGCCCTGGCAGCGACTGCTTGGGGCACAGTCCTTAACGGTGACCCACAACACGTCTCCTCCCTCACCACTGTCCTCAATACCAAATCCAGCAGCAACACGTCCCCACCGCACCTACTCATCCAGCTCAAAAGACCAGCCTTGGTTCGGGCACAGGTGCTGTATTGCAGCTGAAAGGAAACACAAGGCTTGGACAAGATATAAAAGACACCCAAGCAGGTAAGGCCCAACACAGACGAGCCTGCAAAAAAATATGACGAGGACAGCAAAGTGGGCAAAGAAAGGTGGGACGCCGACAGGAGGAGAAAGCCATCCTCTAACCAAACCGACCTGAAACAGTGGTGGGGCTGGTGAAGGAACAGCAGGCCATACCCCAAGGAACGTATCCTGCCCCTGAGGAAACCTGACGGAGACTGGCCATCACCAGCCAGGAAAAGGCTGACCTGCTGGCCTGTCACTTCAGTCAAAGATGACAACCCAGGAGCCAGACAGCAGCCGCCCACCCTCCCCAACTCATCGCCTCAAGACTAGAGAATGTGCTAATCTCTGAGGACGCTGTCAGGAGACATCTGAGGGGCGTCAACACCAGGAAGGCGCCAGGCCCTGACAGCGTGAGTCCATACTACTGCGGCGATGCCTGATGAGCTCACCAGCCCCTTGCAGATCTTCCGGCGATGCCTGCAGAGCGGGTGTGGCCTGCACAGTGGAAGGAGGCCAGAGTCACACCTGTACACAAGAAAAATCAGGTCTGAGCCAGGCAATTACAGAATATCACTCCTCCCAATCATGGCAAGATATTTGAGAGGATCATCGGGGAGCAATTGACATCCTTCCTCGAGGAAAACCACCTGCAGTCACCGAAGCAGTTTGGTTTCGGAAGGGCTGCTCTACCTCAGACCTCCTCCTTCTCCTCTCAAAGTCCTGGCATGACGCCCTTGATGACGGCCACCCTCTCTCGTGATTGCCCTGGATATAGCTGGCGCGTTCGACCCGTTTGGCACCGCGGTCTGACGGCGAAGCTACAGCAACCAGGCATCACGGGGACCTGCTGCGCCTGCTCAAACTACCTGTTAGGCAGGAGCCTCCACGCAGCAGTCAACGGAAGCACCTCGACCGAAGCTTCCCAGTGGAGGCTCCGTTCCCAGGGTCCGTCCTGACCTATTGGAACATATACTTTAACGACCTCCTGCAAACCGGCAGCAAGCGCTTACGCCGACGACGCATCTCTCCAGAACATACAAGAGGGAGGAAGCAGGACGTGATAGGTCAACAGATTGCTGGCAGACATAATGGCCTGGGGAAAGAGGTAAGTCAGGTTTGCCCCGAGCCATGGTAATATCACGTTCTCGGAGGACGCGAGGCAACCCACGGCAGACTGAGATTCG
>NW_026110928.1:555000-625000 GCF_024679095.1 Eriocheir sinensis | reverse complement strand
TACTTTTGTAACCAAACTGGCGATAATCGCTACTTTTTTCCGACTCAGAAAAAAAACGTTGTCTCCTCCCTACACGTGGCCCGGGCGCCCGGTGTTGTATGAAAAAACTTCGGGGTATGAAATATATTCGGTGAAGATATTTCATACTTTGATCATCACCATTAAAACACTAGGTTATTTTTATTATTATGTAAGACTCAAAAATCAATATATCAAAAAGAAAAATCATTTAATTTTGCCCCCCAAAATTATTATTCACTGCCTCAAATTTGATATTCCATATTCGTTTGTGAGCATGCCATGGTATTAGCACCGGAAGGCAATGGTGTTGTGTTATTTGGTGTCCCATCGTCAAATGTTGGCGCTTTGTTTACAAATAGTTCGGCTGGTCTCTCGTGAACTACGCATGTTCAGACCAGTAAGTGTAGCCCTATAGAGTCTCACAAAGCTTTTTAACACATTAAGACATACAGTACCACCATCCTCGCTGTTTCTAAAACGGCACTCTGTACATATAAATACAATTCGCACAGAGTGTCGTTCTAGAAACAGCGGGGATGGTGGGAGTGGTACTGTATGTCTGATTCAGCCTTCCAGCAACTCTTAATTACGGTTAAAAAGCTTTGTGAGACTGTACAGGTCTACGCTTGCTGGTCTGAGCATGCACAGTTCACGAGAGACCAGTGTTTGTAAACAAAAGCGCCAACATTTGACGGTGGGGACGCCAAACAACACAACACGGTTCAGGCGTTTCTAGTATTACCGTCCATAGGTACGTGTCAACTTGTGGTTTTCAGGTTTTGTAAGTTTTCTAAAATACAAGTAATGAAAATTTGAATTCATCTATGTTTTTTTATTGGAAATAATATAGTATCATTTTCGCCTATCGGACTTATCGCTATCGGAATTGTGGATTAATATCGGGTATCGGTTATCGGTTATCGCCTATATTTGTGTTTCCAGTTAACGAATATCGGTTATCGCCGATAAGGTTTTCCATTATCAGTTATCGGTTATCGGGAATAAGGTTTTCTGTTATCGTGCCCAGCTATGTGTATACGGACCACGCGGCCATAACTGATCTTTTCAAGGGAAAAAACCTACACGGTCGTCTGGCAAGATGGTTCTTAACGATCCAAGCATACAATCCGGAGATAAAATATATCACCGGGAAAACAAATGTGGTCGCAGTTGCCTTATCTCGAAGTATTCCGATAGGCGCGATTACCACCCCAGAGGTCATCCACAACTTCACTTCACCTGAGCTACACACTGCTCAGCGAGACCACCCGGTGTGGAAGAGGTTAATTTACGCCCTAGAGTCGGGAGACGAAACAAACCTTCCTGAATTGCCAGTTCCCTTTTCACAATTCTTCCTATCAGAGAACAACCTCCTTTGTAGGTCATGGCCAACCAAACCTGTACCTATAGAACAACTGGTCATCCCAGACAAATACGTCCCAGTGACGCTTAAGCTGGTCCATGACACACCCATTGCGGGTCACCCGGGAAGAGACAAGACGCTATCTGTCACCAGACGAAAATTCTACTGGCCCACATTACGGGTTGATGTAGAAAAACATGTCGCACATTGCGTCGTTTGTGCTGAGCACAGGGGGTCCGTAAGAGGGCCAGCGCCTATGTTACAATATCTAGTACCGGAGGCGTCATGGGATGTTGTTAATATAGACTTATTACAGCTCCCCCAGAGCCAGCATGGTTCGCGCTACTTATTGGTGTGCGTCGACTAGTTCTCTAGGTTTCTAGTTCTAGCGCCTCTCAAGGACAAGACAGCCACACGCGTGGCCCATGCCCTCGTGACTCACGTGTTGTGTCCACATTCGTCTCCTCGAATTCTTTTGAGTGACAATGACACCGAGTTTAGGAACACAGTATTGAGCGAAATATGCGCTCAGTTTAACATCATTCAATCCTTCATCACAGCTTACCACCCAGCTGCTAATGGGTTGGCGGAGAGGGCTAATAGGAAAATCTTACAAGTCCTCAAGCCTATCGTGAACGATCTCCACGATAACTGGGAGGATTGGCTATCGCATATAGCCGCTTCCATAAATACGTCGGTAAACGACTCTACGGGGAAGTCTCCCTACTACATCTTATATGGGGTGGAGAAACGTCTTCCGTACGACTTCCTAACAAAACCTCAACAACCTTTCTACAACATTGATAGGTACGCACAACAGCAGATGCATATGTTTTCCAAGATACACTCAGAGGTTAGGTGTACGTTAAAAGCTACAAAGGTTGAAATGATGTCAAAACAACACAAACAGGCCGTCCCGGTGGAATTAAAAGAGGGTGACACAGTCATGATTAAGCAAGCGGAAAGGAGTTCGAAACTGGGGGCTAAATTTGTGGGTCCTTACCGAGTTGTTCGGAATGTCAGGGGAAATCGGTTCGAGGTTCTCGAGTCAAATAGTGGAGTCAGTCTAGAAGTTCACAGTGATCGTCTGAAAGTAATTCCCTCACCTTTGGACCTTGATATTGGTAACTCCCCCTCAGAGTCAAATGTTCAACAAGATAATCCCAACACCCATAGCTATGACTTAAGACCACGGGATTAAATACTTCATTCCCACCACTTTCAGATCATGATGTTGCGTTTTCTGATCATCTTGTTGTCCCTCGGCTCCCTGCTTGCAACGACACCCATCCACCTGAAGCCTGGCGCCCTCACGGCACACATAGGAGAGGTCTTCCTCATAGAAGATGTGCTCCTCGTAAAATATCCATATACTTCCTTGACCAACACCACTGACACAATCAGGATAGTCTCAGAAAAACTACTCGGCATGGCAGACGCCATACGGGCTACCAAGACTAGGGAATCAAAGGCACCTTCTAGTACCAACTCTCTGAATCTTTTTCAACTACTGGAGGATAGGATTCTGCTCTTACGGGGGAAAGTTGATGAGGCAGACATGGATTATAGTTTTCACTCAGTTCACTCTCGGGTAAAAAGGGGGTTGCTCAACATCGTTGGGTCCGCCTCAAAGTTCCTCTTCGGTACGGCAACCGACGAGGACGTGCGCGATTTGCGGGACCACTACGCTCATGTACTTTCCTTTGCTGCCCGAAATCGCAGGGTGATAAACGCCAATTGTAGAAAACTTGCGAGGTTGCATATTCACATTGAGGAACTGCTAGAGCAAACAAATAAGATGGTAGAAGTTATCAACATAGTTGTCAAGCAGATCGACCAGGTGAATCAGTTTCTCCTCCTAGATCAGGCCTTGCATGTATTGGAAAACGTCATTAACTCTGTCGCAACGGCAAATCAACAGGTTATTAGCAACATGGTTGATGCAGCGCACGGTAGAGTCACACCTGCCTTGTTCCCTCTACACGATTTGAGAACGACTGTCCATATCGGGTATCAAAATTATAGCCTCACACCTTTATTCAACCCAGACATGAGTCAATATTTTTACCCTTTGATTGAGTCCAGCCTCACCCCCGATGCCATAATCATTCATGTTCCATTTCAGACGGCGGACGTGTTTGAGGCACACGAAATTGTCCCGTTCCCTTTTTCAGCTAAGGACAGTGTGTTAGCCCTGGACACATCCCCGTCTCTTGTTCTTATCGCGAAGGATATCGCTCTGTATTCAACGGGTAGCTACTCACTCTTGCAATATTGCAAGGAGACGGTCTTCAGGCGATTCTATTGCTCTGCGTCTCTCTTTGCCTTCCTACCAGATCGGGGAGGGGTATGCGAGATCGCTCTCACCCGCGTGAACGCGTCTGACGCTCTTTCCCTGTGCCCTTACAACAGCTACCACCAACATCTGTTTTCCATAAGAACTTTCAGGGTCTGCATTATTTCTATTTCCCTCAGTCCTTCTATGTATCAGTCATCTGCCCGGAGGGTACCACTTATCAACGGGTTACTGGTCACTATGCCATAGTGGAAGCATGCTATATCCGCTCCACTAACATAACAACGTACCCGTCCCGGATCCGTCTGGTTTTCACGGCCAATATTTCCCATCGAGTGTTTCCTCTACGGTCTCTCGAAAACATTCACTTCTCCAGCATCTCTTATGTGACTAATTCCCTTAATTCATTGTCTTTCGCAAACAAAACAGATTTTGCGGAAACCCTGGAGGAAACGCTGCCTGAATACTTGCATCAAATAGTACTTGTACCCTGGATTTTTTGTACCAATGTTTCTGATGTTCGTCAGTCTCGTCGTCATGTGCTACCTTATTAGGATGAACTCTGTCCTGCACGATTATTTGGTTGTGCAGACACGGCGACTGGATGCAGGGAGGCCACTGGCAAGGTAGTTTTTCCTTTTCTCAAGCAAGTCAGGGGACAGAAACCTGGCATTCCCCTGCTCCTATACTTAACATTGTACTATGTTTCACTACTGTATGTTTCACTACTGTATTTTTTTTTAGGAGCTAGATGAACGTTTCATTGTCTGTAACCATGCCAGTTGATAGCTTCTTATACATGTGTCCTTATATTTATCTTTTGAGAGATTTCTTATGTTTCATGTCACACACGTTGTGTTTTACCTCTCCCTGTTTATATTATGACTACACATATGTTCTTACATAGCCAGTGTTTTAATGTAATTGTATCATAGGCAGTCTGCTTAACAAACTCCCACTATGTATGTTAATGGTAACTAGACTGCTAGTTAGATTTTTGTATATCGCGAGGTCGCGATCACTGGTAGGTGACCGAGCAGTGTTATAGTAGGATATCAATGTATTATTATTATTATTATTATTATTTAGTATCACCACGAATTAGGCATACAATTGTCAATGGAAAAAACCCACGACAGATAGATCACGCCACCTTATAGGAATGTCGTCCGTCAGTGTTTACCGTCTCAGTTTGTATACACAGCATTTCATCATGCTTGAAAGGCACCTTGACGTACGTGACCAATTGTAACAATTATTTTTCAACCTGTAACTCGTCACTCCTTCACGAGAGTCCGACTGACACACAACGGCAGTCGCTCTCGCTCCGACGCTCCTTGTACATATAGGCTAAGAATATAATCGCCTTAAGGAAGCTGAAGTCTTAATCAACGCCCTTTAAACGCCCCCCGGTACCCCGTTACATTGTATATCTATTTTCATACAAATTGAAATTATTTTTGTGTATTTTTGTATATATTTTTATACAAATTTTAGTTTTTTGATGTGTATTTTGTATATTTATTTTCCTACAAATAAACATTCTTTTATTGGAATTTTGTTTATTTATTTTGATACGAATTTACATTATTTTAGATGTATTTTGTATATATACTTTTATATGTATTTACATCATTTTAAGTATATTTTGTATATATATTTTCATAGAAATTTACGTTATTTTATGTGTATTCGTATACATATTTTGATACAAATTCACTTTATTTTATGTGTATTTTGCATATCTATTTCAATACAATTTACCTTATTGTATGTGCATTTTGTATATATATTTTAATACAAATTTAATTATTTTATGTGTATTTTTGTATATATATTTTAATAAAAATATGCGTTATTTTATTTGTATTTTGCATCTTTATTTTCATACAAATTTACATAATTTTATTGATATTCTGTTTATCAATTTTAATACGATTTTACATTATTCTATGTGTATTTTGTATATAATTTTTATACATATTTACATTATTTAATATATATTTTGAATATATATTTTTATACAAATTTAAGTTATTTTATGTATATTTGTTTATTTATTTTGATACAAATTTACAATATTTTATGGGCATTTTGTATACATATTTCAAAACAGATTTTCCTAATTCTATGTGTATTTTGTATATCTATTTTCATACAAATTTAAATTATTTTTGGGTATTTTTGTTTATATATTAATACAAATTTTAGTTATGTTATGTGTGTTTTGTAAATTTATTTTCACACAAATTTATATTATTTTACTTGTATTTTGTTGATTTATTTTGATACGAATTTACATTATTTTATGTGTACTTTGTATATATATTTTTATACGTTCTTACATTATTTAATGTGTATTTTAAATATATATTTTATACAAATTTATGTTATTTTATGTGTATTAGTATATATATTTTGATACAAATTTACACTATTTTATGTGTATTTTGCATATATTTTTTCATACAGAATTACATTATTTTATTGGTGTTTTGTTTATTTGTTTTGACACGAATTTTCTTTTTTATATATATTTGTAAACAAATTTATGTTATTTTACGTGTATTTTTATATATATTTTCATACAAATTTTTATTACTTTATGTGTATTTTGTATATATATTTCATTACAAATTTACCTTATTTTATGTTTATTTTGTATATTTATTTTCATTAAAATTTAAATTATTTTATGTGTATATTTGTATTTGTATTTACGTTACTTTATGTGTATTTTCTATATATATTTTCATTCAAAACTACATTATTTTATAGGTATTTTGTTTATTTATTTCGATACGAATTTAGATTATTTCAAATGTATTTTGTATACATATTTTTATACGCATTTAAATTATGTAATATGTGTTTTGTATATATAATTTTATATAAATTTATTTAATTTTATGTGCATTTGTGTTGTTGTTTTTATACAAATCTAATTATTTTATATGTATTCTGTATTTTTTTAATACAAATTTGCCTTATTTTATGTGTATATTGTATATTTATTTTCATACAAATTTTAATTGTTTAAAGTGCATTTTTGTACATATATTTTTTATAGAGATTTGGGTTATTTTATATGTATTTTTTATATATTTTTTCATACAAATTTACTTTATTTTATTTGTATTTTGTTTATTTATTTTGATACGAATTTACATTAATATATGTGTATTTTGTATATATTTTTTATACGTATTTACATTATTTAATGTGTATTTTGTTCATATATTTTTATACAAATTTACGTTATTTTATGTGTATTTGTTTGAATATTTTAATACATATTTACATTATTTTATGTATTTTGTATATATATTTCATTTAAAATTTAGATTTTTTTTGTTGTATATCTATTATCAAACAAATTTAAATTACTTCTGTGTATTTTTGTATATAGTTTTATACAAATTTACGTTATCTGATGTGTATTTTGTTTATTTATTTTGATACGAATTTACATTGTTTAATGTGTATTTTGTATATATATTTTTATACGTATTTACATCATTTTATGTGTATTTTGTATATATATTTTTATAGAAACTTACGTTATTTTATGTGTATTCGTAAATATATTTTGAAACAAATTTACATTGTTTTATGTTTATTTTGCATATCTATTAAATACAAATTTACCTTATTGTATGTGCATTTTGTATATTTTTTTAATACAAATTTAATTATATTATGTGTATTTTTCAATATATATTTTTAAAAAAATATGCATTATTTTTTGGGCATCTTGCATCTTTATTTTTAAGAAATTTACATTATTTTATTAATATTCTGTGTATTTATCTTGATACGATTCTACATTATTATATGTGTATTTTGTATATATTTTTTTATACATATTTACATTATTTATGTGTATTTTGTATGTATATTTTATACAAATTTACGTTATTTTATGTGTATTTGTTTATATATTTTCATACAAATTTCTATTATTTTTTGTGTATTTTGCATATGTATTTCAATTCAAATTTACCTAATTTTATGTATCTTTTGTATATCTATTTTCATAGAAATTTAAACTATTTTGTGTATTTTTGTTTATATTTTATACAAATTTTAGGTTTTTTATGTGTATTTTGTATATTTATTTTCCTACAGATATACATTCTTTTATTGGAATTTTGTTCATCTTTTTTATACGAATTTACATTATTAAAGGTGTATTTTGTATATATATTTTTATACGTATTTACATTATTTTATGTGTATTTTGTATATATATATTTTCATAGCAATTTACGTTATTTTATGTGTATTCGTATATATATTTTGATACAAATTTACATTATTTTATGTGTATTTTGCATATCTATTTCAATTTAAATTTAACTTATTGTATACGCATTTTGTACATTTAGTTTAATACAAATTTAACTATTTTATGTATATTTTCGTATATATATTTTTATACAAATATGCGTTATATATAAGTATTTTGCATCTTTATTTTCATAAAAATTTACATTATTTTATTGATAATCTGTGTATTTAGTTTGATACGGTTTGACATTATTCTACGTGTATTTTGTATATATCTTTTATACATATTTACATTATTTAATGTATATTTTGAATATATATTTTTATACAAATTTACGTTATTTTATGTGTATTTTTTTATATATTTTGATAAATTTACAATATTTTATGGGTATTTTGTTTATATATTTCAAAACAAATTTACTTAATTTTATGTTTATTTTTTATATCTATTTTCATACAAATTTAATTTATTTCAGGGTATTTTTGCATATATCTTAATATAAATTTTAGTTATGTTATGTGTATTTTGTAAATTTATTTTCACTCAAATTTATATTATATTGTTGGTATTTTGTTGATTTATTTTGATACGAATTTATATTTTTTATGTGTACTTTTTATATATATTTTTATACGGTTTTACATTATTTTATGTGTATTTGTAAATATATTTTGCTACAAATTTACATTATTTTATGTGTATTTTGTATATATATTTTCATTCAAATTTAAATTATTTTATGTGTATATTTGTATTTGTATTTACGTTATTTTATATATATATATATATATATATATATATATATATATATATATATATATATATATATATATATATATATATATATATATATATATATATATATATATATATATATATATATATATATATATATATTTTTTTTTTTTTTTTTCATTCAAAATTACATTATTGTACAAGTATTTTGTTTATTTATTTCGATACGAATTTAGATTATTTCAAATGTATTTTGTAAACATATTTTTATACGCATTTAGATTATTTAATGTGTATTTTGTATATATATTTTTATTCAAATTTACTTTATTTTATATGCATTTGTGTGGTGTTTTTATACAAATTTACATTATTTTATGTGTATAATGTATTTTTTAATACAAATTGGCCTTATTTATGTGTATTTTGTATATTTATTTTCATACAAATTTAAGTGCATTTTTGTACATATACTTTTATAGAAATTTGCGTTATTTTATATGTATTTTGTATATATTTTTCCATTCAAATTTACATTATTTTATTGGTATTTTGTTTATTTATTTTGATACTAGTTTACATTATTATATGTGTATTTTTTATATATGTTTTATACGTATTTACATTACTTAATGTCTATTTTCTTTTTATATTTTTATACAAGTTTACGTTATTTTATGTGTATTTGTTTATACATTTTCATACAAATTTACATTATTTTATGTGTATTTTGTATATGTATTACAATACAAATTTACCTAATTTAATGTGTATTTTGTATATATTTTTATACAAATTTTAGTTATTTTATGTGTTTTTTGTATATTTATTATCCTTCAAATACACATTCTTTTATTGGAATTTTGTTTATTTATTTTGATACGAATTTACATTATTTTAGGTGTATTTTGTGTTTGTATATATATATATATATATATATATATATATATATATATATATATATATATATATATATATATATATATATATATATATATATATATATATATATATATATATATATATATATATATTCTACTTATTTACATCATTTTATGTGTATTTTGTATATATATTTTCATAGAAATTTATGTTATTTTATGTGTATTCGTATACACAAATTTACATTATTTTATATGTATTTTGCATATCTGTTTCAGCACTAATTTACCTTATTGTATTATTTTAATTATTTTAATAGAAATTTAATTATTTTATGTGTTTTTTTGTATATATATTTTTAAACAAATATGCGTTATTTTATGGGTATTTTGCATCTTTATTTTCATACAAATTTACATTATTTTATTGATATTCAGTTTATTTACATTAATACGATTTTACATTATTCTATGTGTATTTTGTATATATTTTCTATACATATTTACTTTATTTAATGTATATTTTGTATGTATATTTTAATACAAATTTACGTTATTTTATGTGTATTTGTTTATATATTTTGATACAAATTTACAACATTTTATTGGTATTTTGTATACATTTCAAAACAAATTAACCTAATTTTATGAGTATTTTGTATATCTATTTTCATACAAATTTAAAATGTTTTTGTGTATTTCTGAGTATATATCAATAGAAATATTTGTTATGTTATGTGTATTTTGTAAATTTATTTTCACACAAATTTATAATATTTTATTGGTATTTTGTTGATTTATTTTGATACGAATTGACGTTTTTTGTATATTTATTTTAATACACATTTAATTATTTTATGTGTATTTTTGGGTATATATTTTTATACAAATATTCGTTATCTTATGGGTATTTTGCATCTTCATTTTCATACAAATTTACATTATTTTATTGATATTCTGTTTATTTATTTAGATTCGATTTTACATTATTCTATGTGTATTTTGTATATATTTTTATACATATTTACATTATTTTATGTATATTTGGTATATATATTTTTATACAAATTTACGTTATTTATTTGTATTTGTTTATATATTTTGATACAAATTTACATGATTTTATTTGTATGTTGTATATGTATTTCAAAACAAATTTACATAATTTTATGTGTATTTTGTATATCTATTTTTATACAAATTTAAATTATTACTGTATATTTTTGTATAGATTTTAAAACAAATTTTAGTTATGTTATGTTGATTTTGTAAGTTTATTCTCACGCAAATTTATATTATTTTATCGGTATTTTGTTGATTTATTTTGTTAGAAATTTACATTATTTTATGTGTACTTTGTATATGTATTTTCTACGTATTTACATTATTTAATGTGTATTTTGTATATATATTTTTATACAAATTTGTGTTATTTTATGTTTTTTTGTATATATATTTTGATACAAATTTACATTATTTTTTGTGTATTTTGTATATATATTTCATTACAAATTTACTTTATTTTATGATTATTTTGTATATTTATTTTCATTCAAATTTAAATTATTTTATGAGTATATATGTATTTGTATTTACGTTATTTTATATGTATTTTGTATATATATTTTCAATCAAATTTATATTATTTTATTGGTATTTTGTTCATTTATTTCGATACGAAATTAGATTATTTCATGTGTATTTTTTATACATATTTTTATTCGCATTTACATTATTTATTGAGTGTTTTGTATATATATTTTTATACAAATTTACTTTATTCTATGTGCATATATTTTATGTGTATTTTGTATATTTATCTTCATACAAATTTAAATTATCTTATGTGCATTTTTGTACATATATTTTTATAGAAATTTGCGTTATTTTATAAGTATTTTGTATATATTTTTTCATACAAATTTACATTATTTTATTGGTATTTTGTTTATTTATTTTGATACGAATCTATATTATTATATGGGTATTTTGTATATATTTTTTATACGTATTTACATTATTTAATGTGTATTTTGTTTACATATTTTTATACAAATTTACGTTATTTTATGTGTATTTGTTTAAATATTTTGATACAAATTTACATTATTTTATGTATTTTGTATATGTATATATTTCAATTCAAATTTAGATTAATTTATGTGTATTTTGTATATCTATTTTCATACAAATTTAAATTACTTATGTGTATTTTTGATTATAGTTTTATACAAATTTACGTTATTTCATGTGTATTTTGTATATTTATTTTCATACAAATACACATTCTTTTATTGGTATTTTGTTTATTTATTTTGATACGAAGTTATATTATTTTATGTGTATTTTGTATATATATTTTTATACGTATTTACATCATTTTATGTGTATTTTGTATATATATTTTTATAGAAATCTACGTTAATTTATCTGTATTCGTTTATATATTTTGAAACAAATTTACACTGTTTGATGTGTATTTTGCGTATCTATTTCAATACAAATTTACTTTATTTTATGTGCATTTTGTATATTTATTTTCATACAAATTTAATTATTTTATGTGTATTTTTGTATATATATTTTTATTAAAATATGCGTTTTTTTATGGGTATTTTGCATCTTTAATTTCATACAGATTTACATTATTTTATTGATATTCTGTGTATTTATTTTGATGCGATTTTACATTATTCTAAGTGTATTTTGTATATATTTTTTATACATGTTTACATTATTTAATGTGTATTTTGTATACATATTTTATACAAATTTACGTTATTTTATCTGAATTTGTTTATATATTTTTATACAAATTTACATGATTTTATATGTATGTTGTATACGTATTTCAATACAAATTTACCTAATTTTATGTGTATTTTGTATATCTATTTTCATACAAATTTAAATTATTTTTGTGTATTTTTGTATATATTTTTATAATTTTTTTCTGTTATTTTACGTGTATTTTGTATATTTATTTTCCTACAATTGGTATTTATTGGAATTTTGTATATTTATTTTGATACGAATTTACATTATTTTAGGTGTATTTTGTATATATATTTTTATACGTATTTACATCATTTTATGTGTATTTTGTATATATATTTTCATAGAAATTTACGTTATTTTATGTGTATTCGTATATATATATTGATACAAATTTACATTATTTCATGTGTAATTTGCATATCTATTTCAATACAAATTTACCTTATTGTATGTGCATTTTGTATATTTATTTTAATACAAATTTAATTATTTTATGTGTATTTTAGTATATATATTTTTATACAAATATGCGTTATTTTATGGATATTTTACATATTTATTTTCATACAAATTTACTATATTTTATTGATATTCTGTGTGTATATTTTGATACGATTTTACATTATTCTATGTATTTTGTATATATTTAATTTTTTTTTTACATTATTTGATGTATATTTTGTATATATCTTTTTATAAAATTATACGTTATTTTATGTGTATTTGTTGATATATTTTGATACAAATTTACAATATTTAATGGCTATTTTGTATATATCTTTGAAAACAAATTTACCTAATTTTATGTGTATTTTGTATATGTATTTTCATACAAATTTAAATTATTACTGTGTATTTTTGTATAGATTTTAATACAAATTTTAGTTATGTTATGTTTATTTTGTAAATTTATTTTCTCACAAATTTATATTATTTTATTGGTATTTTGTTGATTTATATATATATTTATATATCTATATATATATATTTATATCGATATATATCTCTATATATATCTCTATATATATATATCTATCGATATATATATATATATATATATATATATATATATATATATATATATATATATATATATATATATATATATATATATATATATATATATATATATATATATATATATATATATACAAATTTATGTTATTTTATGTGTATTTGTATATATATTTTGATACAAATTTACATTATTTTATGTGTATTTTACATTTATATTTCATTAAAAATTTTACCTATTTTATATTTATTTTGTAAATCTATTTTCATTCCAATTTAAATTATTTTATGTGGATATATGTGTTTGGATTTACGTTATTTTATGTGTATTTTGTATATATATTTTCATTCATATTTACATTATTTTATTAGTATTTTGTTTGTTTATTTCGATAAGAATTTAGATTATTTCATGTGTATTTCGTATACATATTTTTATACGCATTTACATTATTTAATATATGTTTTGCATATATATTTTTATAAAAAATATTTTATTTTATATGCATTTGTGTTGTTGTTTTACACAAATTTACTTTATTTTATGTGTATCCTGTATTTTTTTAATAAGAGTTTGCCTTATTTTATGTGTATTTTGTAAATTTATTTCCATACAAATTTAAATTATTTTATATGCATTTTTGTACATATATTTTTATAGAAATTTGAGATATTTTATGTGTATTTTGTATATATTTTTTTCATACAAATTTACATTGTTTTAATGGTATTTTGTTTATTTATTTTGATAAGAATTTACATTATGATATGTGTATTTTGTATATATTTTGTATACGTATTTACATTATTTAATGTGTATTTTGTTTATATATTTTTATACAAATTTACATTATCTTATTTGTATTCGTTTAAATATTTTGATACAAATTTACATTATTTTATGTATTTTGTATATATATTTCAATTCAAATTTAGCTTATTTTATGTGTATTTTGTATATTTATTTTCATACAAATTTAAATTACTTTTGTGTATTTTTGTATATAGTTTTATACAAATTTACGTTATTTTATGTGTATTTTGTATATTTAATTTCATACAAATATATAATCTTTTATTGGTATTTTGTTTATTTATTTTGATACGAATTTACATTATTTTACATTATTTTACATTATTTTATTTTGTATATATATTTTTATACGTATTTACTTAATTTTAAGTGTATTTTGTATACATTTATTTATAGAAATTTAAGTTATTTTATGTGTATTCGTATATTTATTTTGAAAGAAATTTACATTGTTATATGTTTATTTTGCATATTATGTATTTTATAACAAATTTACCTTATTGTATGTGCATTTTGTATATTTATTTTGATACAAATTAAATTATTTTATGTGTATTTTTGTATATAAGAGAAGATGGCGCCACTATAAACACTTGCCTGCGCCATGACGGGCTGGGGCCGAATAACATTCAGGCCCCTCAAGCAAGCCTACCGGCGCAATAGGCGGAGACGTAAAAAAAAAAAAAAAAAGATAAATAAATAAAAAAAATAAAAGATGCGTTATTTTATGGGTATTTCGCATCTTCATTTTCATACAAATTTTATTATTTTATTTTATTTTATGTATTTATTTTCATACGATTTTACATTATTCTATATGTATTTTGAATATATTTTTTTTATACATATTTATATATATATATATATATATATATATATATATATATATATATATATATATATATATATATATATATATATATATATATATATATATATATATATATATATATAGATATATATATATATATATATATATATATATATATATATATATATATTATACAAATTTACGTTATTTTATGTGTATTTGTTTATTTATTTTCATACAAATTTACAATATTCTATGTCTATTTTCTATATGTATTTCAAAACAAATTTACCTAATCTTATGTGTATTTTGAATATCTATTTTCATACATATTAAAATTATGTTTTGTGTATTTGTGAATATATTTTTATACAAATTTTAGTTATTTTCTGTGTATTTTTTTATTTATTGGAATTTTGTTTATTTATTTTGATACGAATTTACATTGTTTTAGATGTATTTTGTTTATATATATTTTTATACATATTACATCATTTTATGTGTATTTTGTATATTTTTTATAGAAATTTGCTTTATTTTATGTGTATTCATATATATATTTTGATACAAATATACATTATTTTATATGTATTTTACATATCTATTTCAATACAAATTTACTTTATTGTATGTGCATTTTGTATATTTATTTTAATAAAAATTTTATTATTTCATGAGTATTTTTGTATGTATATTTTTATAAAAATATGCGTAATTTTATGGATATTTTGCATCTTTATTTTCATACTAATTTACATTAATTTACTGATATTTTGTTTATTTATTTTGATGCGATTTTACATTATTCTATGTGTATTTTGTATATATTTTTTATACATATATACATTATTTATTGTATATTTTGAATATATATATTTTACACTTATTTACGTTATTTTATGTGTTTTTTTTTATATATATTGATGCAAATTTACAATATTTTATGGGTATTTGGTATATATATTTCAAACCAAATTTACCTAATTTAAGTGTATTTTGTATATCTCCCTGCCTGGTCAAACTCTTTCGCCTCTGCCTGTCAACATCTACCTTTCCTTCTTGCTGGAAGTATGCCTTCATACAGCCTGTGCCTGAGAAGGGTGACCGCTCCAATCCCTCAAACTACCGTCCTATAGCTTTACTTTCTTGTCTATCTTAAGCTTTTGAATCAATCCTTAACCGGAAGATTCAAAATCACTTTTCCACTTCTGACCTTTTATCTGATCGCCAGTATGGGTTCCGCAAGGGGCGTTCTACTGGTGATCTCCTAGCCTTCTTAACTGACTCTTGGTCATCCTCTCTTAGCCGTTTCGGTGAAACTTTTGCTATTGCGGTGGACATATCAAAAGCTTTTGATAGGGTCTGGCACAAATCTTTGCTTTCCAAACTACCCTCCTACGGTTTCTATCCTTCTCTCTGTACCTTTATCTCCAGTTTCCTTTCTGACCATTCTATTTCTGCCGTGGTAGACGGTCATTGTTCTTCCCCTAAATCTATTAACAGTGGTGTCCCACAGGGTTCTGTCATATCTCCCATTCTTTTTCTGTTCTTCATTGATGATCTTCTTTCCAAAACGAACTGTCCTATCCATTCCTACGCCGATGATTCCACTCTGCATTACTCAACTTCTTTTAATAGAAGACCCACCCTACAGGAACTTAACGACTCAAGGCTGGAGGCTGCAGAACGCTTAGCCTCACACCTTACTATTATTTCCGATTGGGGCAAGAAGAACCTGGTGTCCTTCAACGCCTCAAAAACACAGTTTCTCCACCTATCCACTCGACACAATCTTCCAAACAACTATCCCCTATTCTTTGACAACACCCAGCTATCACCTTCATCAACACTAAACATCTTCGGTCTATCCTTAACTCAAAATCTCAACTGGAAACTTCATATCTCATCTCTTACTAAATCAGCTTCCTCGAGGCTGGGCGTTCTGTACCGTCTCCGCCAGTTCTTCTCCCCTGCACAGTTGCTGTCCATATACAGGGGCCTTGTCCGCCCTCGTAAGGAGTATGCATCTCACGTGTGGGGGGTCTCCACTCACACAGCTCTTCTGGACAGAGTGGAGGCTAAGGCTCTTTGTCTCATCAGCTCTCCTCCTCATACTGATAGTCTTCTACCTCTTAAATTCCGCCGCAATGTTGCCTCTCTTTCTATCTTTTATCGATATTTCCACGCTGACTGCTCTTCTGAACTTGCTAACTGCATGCCTCCCCCCCTCCCGCGGCCCCGCTGCACTCGACTTTCTACTCATGCTCATCCCAATACTGTCCAAACCCCTTATGCAAGAGTTAACCAGTATCTTCACTCTTTCATACCTCACGCTGGTAAACTCTGGAACAATCTTCCTTCATCTGTATTTCCTCCTGCCTACGACTTGAACTCTTTCAAGAGGAGGGTATCAGGACACCTCTCCTCCCGTATTTGATCTTGCTTTCGGCCACCTCTTTTGTTTCTTTTTTAGGAGGAGCGAGTAGCGGGCTTTTTTTTATTATTGTTTTCTTTTTTAGTGTGCCCTTGAGCTGCCTCCTTTGTTGTAAAAAAAAAAAAAAAAAATCTATTCTCATACATATTTAAATTATTTTTGAGTTATTTTGTATGTATTTTAATACAAATTATAGTTATCTTATGTGTATTTTGTAGATTTATTTACACTCAAATTTATTTTATTTTATTGTTTTTTTGTTGATTTATTTTCATACGAGTTTATATTATTTTATGTGTATTTCATATATATATATATATATATATATATATATATATATATATATATATATATATATATATATATATATATATATATATATATATATATATATATATATATATATATATATATATTTCATTACAAATTGACCTTATTTTATGTTTATTTTGAACATTTATTTTCATTCAAATTTAAATTATTTTATGTGTATATATGTATTTGTATTTACGTTATTTTATGTGTATTTTCTATTTATATTTTAATTCAAAATTACATTATTTTATTGGTATTTTGTTTATTTATTTCGATACGAATTTAGATTATTTCTGATGTATTTTGTATTCATATTTTTATACGCATTTACATTATTTAATGTGTGTTTTGTATAGATATTTTTACAAATTTACCTTATTGTATCTGCATTTGCGTCGTTTTTTTTATACAAATTTACATTATTTTATGTGTATTCTGTATTTTTAATACAAATTTGCCTTAATTTATGTGTATTTTGTATATTTATTTCTATATAAATTAAAATTATTTTATGTGCGTTTTTTTACATATATTTTTATAGAAATTTCCGGTATATTATATGTATTTTGTATATATTTTTTCATAGAAATTTACATTATTTTATTGGTATTTTTTTATACGAATTTACATTATTTAATGTGTTTTTTCGTTTATATGTTTTTATACAAATTTACGTTATTTTATGTGTATTTGGTTAAATATTTTGATACAAATTTACATTATTTTATGTATTTTGTATATATTTTTCAATTCAAATTTAACTTATTTTATGTGTATTTTGTATATCTATTTTCATACAAATTTAAATTACTTTTGTGTATTTTTGTATATAGTTTTATACAAATTTACGTTATTTTTTGTGTATTTTGTATATTTTTTTTTATACAAATAGACATTCTTTTATTAGTATTTTGTTTATGTATTTTGATACGAATTTACATTAATTTATGTGTACTTTGTGTATATATTTTTATACGTATTTACATTATTTAATATGTATTTTTTATATATATTTTTATAGAAATTTACGTTATTTTATGTGTATTCGTATATATATTTTGAAGCAAATTTACATTGTTTTATGTGTATTCTGCATATCTATTTCAATACAAATTTACCTCATTGTATGTGCATTTTGTATCTTTATTTTAATACAAATTTAATTATTTTATGTGTATTTTTTAATATATATTTAAAAAAAAATATGCGTTATTATATGGGTATTTTGCATTAATTCAAATTTTGCTTAATTTATGTGTATTTTGTATATCTATTTTCATACAAATTTAAATTATTTTTGTGTATTTTTTGTATATAGCTTGATGCAAATTTACGTTATTTTATGTGCATTGTATATATTTAATTTCATACAAATACACATTCTTTTTTGGTATTTTGTTTATTTACTTTGATACGAGTTTACACTATTTTATGTGTATTTTGTATATATATATTTTCATACCTATTTACATAATTTTTGGTGTATTTTGTGTATATATTTTTATAGAAATTTACGTTATTTTATGTGTATTCGTATATATATTTTGAAACAAATTTACATTGTTTTATGTGTATTTTGCTTATCTATTTCAATACAATTTTACCTTACTGCATGTGCATTTTGTATATTTTTTAATACAAATTTAATTATTTTATGTTTATTTTTATGTAAATGTTTTTATAGAAATTTTATGGGTATTTTGCATCTTTATTTTCATACATATTTACATTATTTTATTGATATTCTGTGTATTTATTTTGATGGGTTTTTACATTATTGCATGTGTATTTTGTAAAATTTTTATATACATATTTACTTTATTCAATGTGTATTTTGTATATATATTTTATACAAATTTACGTTATTTTATGTGTATTTGTTTTCATTTCATACAAATTTACATTATTTTATGTGTCTTTTGTACATGTTTTTCAATACATATTTATCTATTTTTATGTGTATTTTGTATATCTGTTTTCATACAAATTTGAATTATTTTTGTATATTTTTATATATATTTTTATACAAATTTTAGTTATTTGATGTGTATTTTGTATATTTATTTTCCAACATATAGAAATTCTTTTATTGGAATTTGTTTATTTAGTTTGATACGAATTTACATTATTTTTGGTGGATTTTGTATATGTATATATATATATATATATATATATATATATATATATATATATATATATATATATATATATATATATATATATATATATATATATATATATATATATATATATATATATATATATATATATATATATATATATATATATATATATATATATATATATATATATATATATATATATATATATATATATATATATATATATATTATATATATATATATATATGGGCACAAATAAACATTAATAAAAATAGCACCTATTGCCCTCTAAAGAATTTGAAAGAAAGATCCGGGAGGTGGCGAAAAGATACCTCAGTTTGAGGAGAGTCTGATGAAAGGATTCAAGTCGTAGGCAGGAGGAAATACAGATGAAGGAAGATTGTTCCAGAGTTTACCAGCGTGAGGGATGAAAGAGTGAAGATGCTGGTTAACTCTGCATAAGGGTTTGGACAGTATAGGGATGAGCATGGTGAAAGTCGAGGTGCAGCGGGGCCGCGGGAGGGGAGGCATGCAGTTAGCAAGTTCAGAAGAGCAGTCAGCGTGGAAATATCGATAGAAGATAGAAAGAGGCAACATTGCGGCGGAATTTAAGAGGTAGAAGACTATCAGTAGGAGGAGAGCTGATGAGACGAAGAGCCTTTGCCTCCACTCTGTCCAGAAGAGCTGTGTGAGTGAGCCCCCACACATGAGATGCATACTCCATACGAGGGCGGACAAGGCCCTGTATATGGACAGCAACTGTGCAGGGAGAAGAACTGGCGGAGACGGTACAGAACGCCCAGCCTCGAGGAAGCTGATTTAGTAAGAGATGAGATATGAAGTTTCCAGTTGAGATTTTGAGTTAAGGATAGACCGAGGATGTTTAGTGTTGAGGAAGGTGATAGCTGGGTGTTGTCAAAGATAGGGATAGTTGTTTTGGAAGATTGTGTCAGTGGATAGGTGGAGAAACTGTGTTTTGAGGCGTTGAGGCGTTGACAGGACACCAGTTCTTCTTGCCCCAATCGGAAATAATAGTAAGTCTGAGAATTGGTCTTCTATTAATTGAAGTTGATAGGAATCATATATATATATATATATATATATATATATATATATATATATATATATATATATTTATTTTTATATATATATATATATATTTATTTATTTATATATATATATATATATATATATATATATATATATATATATATATATATATATATATATATATATATATATATATATATATATATATATATATTAATATTTAAATATTTTTATGTGTATTTTGTATATATATTTTCATACAAATTTACTTTATTTTATGTGTTTTCGTACATATATTTTGATACAAATTTACATTATTGTATGTGTATTTTGCATATGTATTTCAATACAAATTTACATTATTGTATGTGCATTTTGTATATTTATTTTAATACAAATTTAATTATTTGATGTGTATTTTTGTATATATATTTTTATACAAATATGCTTTATTATATGGGTATTTTGCATCTTTATTTTCATACAAATTTACATTATTTCATTGATATTCTGTTTATTTATTTTGAAACGATTTTACATTATTCTATGTGTATTTTGTGTATATTTTTTATACATAGTTACATTATTTAATGTATATTTTCTACATATATTTTTATACAAATTTACGTTATTTTATGTGTATATGTTTATATATTTTGATACAAATTTACAATAATTTATGTGTATTTTGTATATATATTTCAAAACAAATTTACCTAATTTTACATGTATTTTTTTATATCTATTTTTATACAAATTAAAATTACTTCTGGGAATTTTTATAGATTTTAACTCAAATTTTAGTTATGTGATGTGTATTTTGTAAATTTATTTTCACACAAATTTATATTATTTTATTGGTATTTTGTTGATTGATTTTGATACAAATTCATCTTATTTTATGTGTACTATGTATATATATTTTCATACGTATTTACATTATTTAATGTGTATTTTGAATATATATTTTTATACAAATTTATGCTATTTTATGAGTATCTATCTATCTATCTATCTATCTATCTATCTATCTATCTATCTATCTATATCTATCTATCTATCTATGTATCTATCTATCTATCTATCTATCTATATATATCTATATCTATATCTATATCTATATCTATCTATATATATATATATATATATATATATATATATATATATATATATATATATATATATATATATATATATGTATATATATATATATATATATATGTATGTATATATATATATATTTTTTTTTGATGGAAATTTACATTATTTTATAGGTATTTTGTATATATTTTTCATTACAAATTTACTTTATTTTATGTGTATTTTGTATATTTATTTTTATTCAAATTTAAATTATTTTATGTGTATATCTGTATTGTTATTTGCGTTATTTCATGTGTATTTTCTATATATATTTTCATTGAAAATTATATTATTTTATTGGTATTTTGTTTATTTATCTCGATACGAACTTATATTATTTCATAAGTATTATGTATACATATTTTTATACGCATTTACATTACTTAATGTGTGTTTTGCATATCTATTTTTATACAAATTTACTGTATTTTATGTGCATTTGTGTTTTTTTTAATACAAATTTACATTATTCTGTATTTTGTTTAATACAAATAAGATAATAATGAATATGTGTATATTTGTATATTTATTTTCATACAAAATTAAATTATTTTATGTGCATTTTTGTACATGTATTTTTTTTTAAATTTGCGTCATTTTATGTGTATTTTGTACATATTTTTTCATACAAATTTACATTATTTTTTTGGTATTTTGTTTATTTATTTTGATACGAATTTACATTATTATATGTGTATTTTGAATATATTTTTAATACGTATTAACATTATTTAATGTGTATTTTGTTTATATATTTTTATACAACTTTACGTTATTTTATGTGTATTTGTTTAAATATTTTGATACAAATTTACATTACGTATTTTATCTTTTTGTATATATATTTGAAATCAAATTTATCTTATTTTATGTTTGTTTTGTATATTTATTTTCATACATATTTAAATTACTTATATGTATTTTTTGTATATAGTTTTAAACAAATTTGCGTTATCTTATGTGTATTTTGTATATCTATTTTCATACAAATACGCATTCTTTTATTGGTATTTTGTTTATTTCTTTTGGTACGAATTTACCTTATTTTATGTGTATTTTCTCTCAATAAATTTTTATACATTTTTACATTATTTTATGTGTATTTGGTATATATATATTCATAGAAACTTACGTTATTTTATGTGTATTCGTATATATATTTTGATACAAATTTACATTATTTTATGTGTATTTTTCATTTCTATTTCAATACAAATTAAATTTTTTTATGTGTATTTTTGTATATATATTTTTATAAAATATGCGTTATTTTATGGGCATTTTTGCATCTTTATTTTCATACAATTTATTTTGATAGGATTTTACATTATTCTATTTGTATTTTGTATACCTTTCTTTATACATATTTACATTATTTCATGTGTATTTTGTATATATATTTTATCCAAATTTACGTTATTTCATGTGTATTTGTTTATATATTTTCATAAAAATTTACATTATTTTATGTGTATTTTGTATATGTATTTCAGTACAAATTTACTTAATTTTATGTGTATTTTTTATATCTATCTTTATACAAATTTAAATTATTTGTGTGTATTTTTGTAAATATTTCTATACAAATTTTACTTATTTTATGTGGATTTTGTATATTCATTTTTAAAACATATATACATTCTTTTATTGGAATTTTGTTTATTTATTTTGATACGAATTTACATTATTTTAGGTGTATTTTATATATATTTTTATACGTATTTACATCATTTTCTGTGCATTTTCTATATATATTTTCATAGAAATTTACGTTATTTTATTTGTATTCGTATATATATTTTGATATAAACTTACATTATTTAATGTGTATTTTGCATATCTATTTCAATACCAATTTACCTTATTGTATGTGCATTTTGTATATTTACCTTAATACAAATTTAATTGTTTTATGTGTATTTTTATATATATACAAATATGCGGTATTTTAAGGGTATTTTGCATCTTTATTTTCATACAAATTTACAATATTTTATTGATATTCTGTGTATTTATTTTGATATGATTTTACATTATTCTATGTGTATTTTGTACATGTTTTTTATACATGTTTACATTATTTAATGTTTATTTTGTATATATATTTTATAAAAATATATGTTTTTTTGTGTGTATTTGTTTCTACATTTTCATACAAATTTACATTATTTTATGTGTTTTTTGTATAGGTATTTCAATACAGATCTAACTAATTTCATGTGTATTATGTATATCTATTTTCATACAAATTTGAATTATTTCTGGGTATTTTTGTATAGACTTTTATACACATTTTAGTTATTTTATGTGTATTTTGTATATTCATTTTTCCACAAATATACATTCTTTTATTGGAATTTTGTTTATTTATTTTGATACGAATTTACATTATTTTAGGTGTATTTTGTATATATTTTTATACGTATTTACCTCATGTTGTGTGTATTTTGTATATATATTTGAATAAAAATTTACGTTATTTTATGTGTATTAGTATATTTTGATACAAATTTACATATTTTATATTTATTTTGCATATCTAAATTTAATTTATTGTATTTGTATTTTTGTATATTTATTTGAATACAAATTTAGATTATGTTATTTTTATTTTGTATATTTATTTTTATTCAAATTTAAACTATTGCTGTGTATTTTTGGTATATAGTTTTATACAAATTGACGTTATTTTATGTGTGTTTTGTATATTTGTATATTCATTTTATATATATTTATATATTTATATATATATATATATTTATATATATATATATATATATATATATATATATATATATATATATATATATATATATATATATATATATATATATATATATATATATATATATATATATATATATATATATATATATATATATATATATATATATATATATACATATATATATATATATATATATATATATATATATATATATATATATATATATATATATATATATATATATATTTACATATATATATGGTCGGAGTAGGTAGGAAGACACCTACCGAACGGGCGCAAGCCACTCCCGGTGAGGTATATATGGGAGGTGAGAAGGGAGCTGAAGCCCTCCAAAGACCCTTCCCATGTCCTCACTAACCGTTTCCCTATTGTCTCACCAACACCGGAGAGTAGTTCAGCATGCTCTCTAAAGACAGATCCTCTCTTTATCCACACCACACTACATTCACATAACATATACACCTTTTTCCAAAATTCAAAATTCAAAATGGCTCAATTAAGCAATGCCTCGTAGTCCCCGCCTGGGGGGGGGACCACAAATTCCCCCAGGGAGGACTCCCCTTCTGGCTGCCGACCCGAGAGGTGTCTTGATAACTCCTCGAACCTCTTTCTTCTCAATTTCTGCAACATTCGCGGTCTTCGCTCTAATTTTCATTCTGTGGAACATCATCTCTCCTCCTCTAAACCTCACCTTCTCTTCCTTACCGAAACACAGGTTTCTGAGGCTACTGACAGCAATCTCTACTCTGTTCCCTCCTACTATCTCTATCCTAAATTTCAATCCAAAGCTGGATGTTGCGCCTACGTGCGCAACGACATCACTTGCTCTCGTGCCCACGACCTTGACTCTTCTGAATTTTCCACCATCTGGTTAAGACTTCACTGTCATTCTATTACTAAATACATCTGTGCTGTTTATCTCTCACCTAACTCTACCAACTATGTAAAATTCTTTGACTATTTGAATTCTAAAGTGGAGCACATCTTGACCCACTCTCCCTTCGCTGAAATCTCCATCCTAGGAGATTTCAATGTTCACCACCAGCTTTGGCTTTCATCCTCTTTCACTGACCATCCTGGTGAACAAGCCTACAACTTTGCTATCCTCAACGACCTAGAGCAGTTGGTCCAGCACCCTACACGTATTCCTGACCGTCTTGGAGATCGGCCCAACATTCTAGACCTCTTCCTTACCTCAAACCCTTCTGCTTATTCTGTCAAACTGTTCTCTCCGTTGGGCTCCTCCGATCACAATCTTATTTCTGCATCCTGTCCTATCGCTCCTGTACATCCTCTGGACCCACCGAAGAGGCGATGCTTCTGGCATTTTGCTTCAGCTCGGTGGGACGACCTGAGGATGTTCTTTCCGATTTCCCGTGGAATGATTATTGCTTCCAGGATAGAGACCCTCTGTGTGTGCTCAGCGCATCACAGAGGTGATTGTCTCTGGAATGGAGGCATACATTCCTCGTTCTTTCTCTACCTCACGCTAAAAGCCTTGGTTTAATCACGCTTGTTCTCGTGCTGTCAATGATAGAGAGGTAGCTCACAAAAGATACCAGAGCCTTCAAACTAATGCTAATTATGAACTTTACATTTCTGCCCGAAATCGTGCCAAATCTATTCTCCGACTAACCAAAATTCTTTCATTAATAGAAAATGTCAAAACCTTGCTTTCTAACTCTTCCCGTGACTTCTGGCATCTAGCCAAAACATCTCCTCCAACTTCACTTCTTCATCTTTCCTCCACTCCTCAGTCCTGACGGCAACACTGCCGTCTCATCTATCTCTAAGGCTGAACTCTTCTCTCAAACTTTTCTAAAACTCCACTCTGGACGATTCTGGGCATATTCCTCCCATCCCCCTCTGACTCCTTTATGCCTGTTATAAAGATTCTTCAAAATGATGTTTTCTATGCCCTCTGGCCTCAATCCTCAGAAGGCTTATGGACCTGATGGAGTGCCTCCTATTGTCCTTAAAAACTGTGCCTCCGTGCTGTCACCCTGCCTGGTCAAACTCTTTCGCCTCTGCCTGTCAACATCTACCTTTCCTTCTTGCTGGAAGTATGCCTTCACACAGCCTGTACCTAAGAAGGGTGACCGCTCCAATCCCTCAAACTACCGTCCTATTGCTTTACTTTCTTGTCTATCTAAAGCTTTTGAATCAATCCTTAACCGTAAGATTCAAAAGCACCTTTCTACTTCTGACCTTCTATCTGATCGCCAGTATGGGTTCCGCAAGGGGCGTTCTACTGGTGATCTCCTAGCCTTCTTAACTGACTCTTGGTCATCCTCTCTTAGCCGTTTCGGTGAAACTTTTGCTATTGCGCTGGACATATCAAAAGCTTTTGATAGGGTCTGGCACAAATCTTTGCTTTCCAAACTACCCTCCTACGGTTTCTATCCTTCTCTCTGTACCTTTATCTCCAGTTTCCTTTCTGACCATTCTATTTCTGCCGTGGTAGACGGTCATTGTTCTTCCCCTAAATCTATTAACAGTGGTGTCCCACAGGGTTCTGTCCTATCTCCCACTCTTTTTCTGTTGTTCATTGATGATCTTTCCAAAACGAACTGTCCTATCCATTCCTACGCCGATGATTCCACTCTGCATTATTCAACTTCTTTTAATAGAAGACCCACCCTTCAGGAACTTAACGACTCAAGGCTGGAGGCTGCAGAACGCTTAGCCTCAGACCTTACTATTATTTCCGATTGGGGCAAGAAGAACCTGGTGTCCTTCAACGCCTCAAAAACACAGTTTCTCCACCTATCCACTCGACACAATCTTCCAAACAACTATCCCCTATTCTTTGACAACACCCAGCTATCACCTTCCTCAACACTAAACATCCTCGGTCTATCCTTAACTCAAAATCTCAACTGGAAACTTCATATCTCATCTCTTACTAAATCAGCTTCCTCGAGGCTGGGCGTTCTGTACCGTCTCCGCCAGTTCTTCTCCCCTGCACAGTTGCTGTCCATATACAGGGGCCTTGTCCGCCCTCGTATGGAGTATGCATCTCATGTGTGGGGGCTCCACTCACAGCTCTTCTGGACAGAGTGGAGGCAAAGGCTCTTCGTCTCATCAGCTCTCCTCCTCATACTGATAGTCTTCTACCTCTTAAATTCCGCCGCAATGTTGCCTCTCTTCCTATCTTCTATCGATATTTCCACGCTGACTGCTCTTCTGAACTTGCTAACTGCATGCCTCCCCCTCCCGCGGCCCCGCTGCACTCGACTTTCTACTCATGCTCATCCCTATACTGTCCAAACCCTTATGCAAGAGTTAACCAGCATCTTCACTCTTTCATCCCTCACGCTGGTAAACTCTGGAACAATCTTCCTTCATCTGTATTTCCTCCTGCCTACGACTTGAACTCTTTCAAGAGGAGGGTATCAGGACACCTCCTCCCGAAACTGACTTATCTTTCGGCCACCTCTTTGGATTCTTTTTAGGAGCAGCGCGGTGCGGGCTTTTTTTTTTTTTAATTTTTTGTTTTTTGTGGCCTTGTGCTGTGTACTTTGGTGGTAAAAAAAAAAAAAAAAAAATATATATATATATATATATATAAATATATATATATATATATATATATATATATATATATATATATATATATATATATATATATATATATATATATATATATATATATATATATATATATATATATATATATATATATATATATACAAATATAGATCATTTTATATTCATTTTGTGTATCTATTTTCATACAAATTTAAATTATTTATGTGTATTTTTGTATATATTTTTATACAAATTTTTCTTATTTTATGTGCATTTTGTATATTTATTTTTCTACAATTATATATTCTTTTATGGGAATTTTGTTGATTTATTTTGATACGAATTTACATTATTTTAGGTGTATTTTGTATATATATTTTCAAAGAAATTTACGTTATTTTATGTGTATTCGTATATATATTTTGATACAAATTTACATTATTTTATGTGTATTTTGCATATCTATTTCAATAGAAATTTACCATATTGGATGTGCATTTTGTATATTTATTTTCATACAAATTTAATTATGTAATGTGCATTTTTAAACAAATATGCGTTATTTTATGGTTATTTTGCATCTTCATTTTCATTCAAATTTTATTGATATTCTGTTTATTTAGTTTGATACGATTTTACAATATATTTTATGTGTATTTTGTATTTTTTTATACATATTTACTTTATTTAATGTATATTTTGTATATATATTTTCATACAAATTTACGTTATTTTATGTGTATTTGTTTATATATGTTGATAAAAATTTACAATATTTTATGGGTATTTTGTATATATCTTTCAAATCATATTTACCTAATTTTATGTGTATTTTGTATATATATTTTTCTACAAATTTATATTATTTCTGGGTATTTTTGTTTATATTTTGATACAAATTTTAGCTATGTTATGTGTATTTTGTAGATTTATTTTCACACAAATTTATATTATTTTATTGATATTTAGTTGATTTATTTTGGTACGAATTTACATTATTTTATGTGTACTCTGTATATACATTTTATACGTATTTTCATTATATATATGTTATTTTATGTGTATTAGTATATATATTTTGATACAAATTTACATTATTTTATGTGTATTTTGCATATATTTTTTCATACAGAATTACATTATTTTATTGGTGCTTTGTTTATTTATTTTGACACGAATTTTCTTTTTTATATATGTATTTTGTATATATTTTTTTATAAGTGTATTTTGTATATATATTTTTAAATAAATTTATGTTATTTTACGAGTTTTTTTTATATATATTTTGATATAAATCTACATTATTTTATGTGTATTTTGTATCTATATTTCATTACAAATTTGCCTCATTTTATGTTTATTTTTATATTTATTTTCATTCAAATTTAGATTATTTGATGTGTATATATTTATTTGTATTTACCTTATTTTATGTGTATGTTCTATATATATTTTCATTAAAAATTACATTATTGTATCGGTGTTTTGCTCATGTATTTCGATACGAATTTAGATTATTTCATGTATATTTTCTATACATATTTTTATCCGCATTTACATTATTTAATGTGTGTTTTGTATATATATTTTTTGTACAATTTTACTTCATTTTATGTGCATTTCTCTTTTTTTTATATACAAATTTACATTATTTTAAGTGTATTCTGTACATTTTTTACTACAAATTTGTCTTATTTTAGGTGTATTTTGTTTATTTATTTTCATACAAATTTAAATTATTTGATGTGCAGTTTTGTACATATATTTTTATAGAAATTTGCGCTATTTTTTATGTTTTTTGTATGTATTTTTTCATACAAATTTACATTTTTTTATTGGTATTTTGTTTACGTATTTTGTTACGAATTTACATTAGTATATGTGTATTTTGTATATATTTTGTATAAGTATTTTCATTATATAATGTGCATTTTGTTTATATATTTTAAAACAAATTTACGTGTATTTATGTGTATTTTGATACGAATTTACATTATTTTATGTATTTTGTATATATATTTCAATACAAATTTAGTTTATTATATGTATATTTTGAATATCTATTTTCATACAAATTTAAATTACTTCTGTGTATTTTTGTATATAGTTTTATACAAATCTATGTTATTTCATATGTATTTTGTATATTTATTTTTATACAAATTCACATTTGTATTTTGTTTATTTATTTTGGTACGAATTTACATTATTTTATGTTTATTTTGAATATATATTTTTATACGTATTTACATTATTTGATGTGTATTTTTGTATATATATTTTTATAAAAATATGCTTTTTTATGGGTATTTTGCATCATTATTTTCATAGAAATTTATATCATTTTATTGATATTCTGTGTATTTATTTAGATATGATTTTACATTGTTCAATGTGTATTTTGTATATATTTTATTTTACATATTTTCATTATTTAATGTGCATTTTCTATTTATATTATATACAAATATACGTTACTTTATGTCTATTTGTTTATATATTTTCATGCAAATTTACATTATTTTATATGTATTTTGTATATGTATTTCAATACAAATTTATCTAATTTATGTGTACTTTGTATATCTATTTTCATACAAATTGAAATTTTTTTGTGTGTATTTTTGTATGTATTTTTATACAAATTTTAGTTATTTTATATATTATTTTGTATATTTATCTTCCTATATATATACATTCTTTTATTGAAATTTAGTTTATTGAATTTGATACGAATTTAACTTATTTTAGGTGTATTTTGTATATATATTTTTATACGTAATTACATCATTTTATGTGTATTTTTTATATATATATTTTCATAGAAATTTACGTTATTTTAAGTGTTTTCGTATATACATTTTTAAACAAATTTACATTGTTTTATATGTATTTTGCATATCTATTTCAATACAAATTTACCTTATTGAATGTGCATTTTGTATATTTATTTTAATATAAATTCAAATATTTTATGTGTATATTGGTATATATATTTTTATAAAAATGCGTTATTTTATGGGAATTTTGCATCTTAATATTCATACAAATTTACATTATTTTATTAACATTCTGTGTATTTATTTTGATACGATTTTACATTATTCTATTTGTGTTTTGTATATATTTTTTTTATACATATTTACATTATCTAATGTGTATTTTGTATATATATTTTATACAGATTTACGTTACTTTAAGTGTATTTGATTATATATTTTCATTCAAATTTAATTATTATTTTATGTGTATTTTTTATATGTATTTCAATACAAATTTACCTAAGTTCATGTGTATTTTGTATATTTATTTTCATACAAATTTAAATTATTTTTGTGTATTTTTGTATATAGTTTTATACAAGTTTAGGTTAATTTATATGTATTTTGTATATCTATTTTCATAAAAATACACATTCTTTTATTGATATTTTGTTTATTTATTTTGACACAAACTTACATTATTTAATGTGTATTTTATATATATATATATATATATATATATATATATATATATATATATATATATATATATATATATATATATATATATATATATATATATATATATATATATATATATATATATATATATATATATATATATATATATATATATATATATTTTATACGTATTACATCATTTCATGTGTATTTTGAATATATAATTCTATAGAAATCTACGTTATTTTATGTGTATTCGTATATATATTTTGAAACAAATTTATGTGTATTTTTCATATTTTTTCATTACAAATTTACCTTACTGTATGTGCATTTTGTATATTAATTTTGATACAAATTTAATTATTCTATGTGTATTTAAAAAAAAAAATATGCTTTATTTTATGGGTATTTTGCATCTTTATTTTCATACAAATTTACATTATTTTATTGATATTCTGTTTATTTATTTTGATACGATTTTACATTATTCTATGTGTATTTTGTATATATATTTTTATACATATTTACATTATTTAATGTATATTTTCTTTATATATTCTATGCAGATTTTCGTTATTTTATGTGTATTTTGTGTATGTATTTCAATATAAATTTGCATGATTTTATGTGTATTTTGCATATCTATTTAAAAAAAAATATTTCTGTGTATTTTTGTATATATTTTTATACAAATTTTTGTTATTTTATTTGTATTTTGTATATATATATTTTCCTCCAAATGAACATTCTTTTATTGGAATTTTGTTAATTTATTTGGATACGAATTTACATTATTTTATGTGTATTTTTTATATATATTTTCATAAAAATTTACGTTATTTTATTGTTTATTTCTTTATATATTTTGATAGAAATTTACAATATTTTATGAGTATTTTGTATATCCGTATATTTAAAAAAAATGAACTAATTTTATTTGTATTTTGTATATCTATTTTCATACAAATTCAAATTATTTGTGTTTTTTTGTATAGATTTCAATACAAATTTTAGTTATGTTATGTGTATTTTGTAAGTTTAATTAAAAAAAAAATGTATTATTTTATTAGTATTTTGTTGATTTATTTTGATACGAAATTACATTGTTTTATGTGTAATTTGTATAGATATTTTTATACGTATTTACATTAATGTGTATATTGTATATATATTTTTATACAAATTTATGTTATTTTATATGTATTTGTGTATATATTTTGATACAAATCTACATTATTTTATGTGTATTTTGTATATATCTTTCATTAAAAATTTGCCTTATTTCATGTTTATTTTTATATTTATTTTCATTCAGATTTAAATTATTTTATGTGTATATATTTATTTGTACATACGTTTTTTTATGTGTATTTTCTACATATATTTTCACTCAAAATTACTTTATTTTATCGGTATTTTGTTAATTTATTTCGATACGAATTTAGATTATTTCATGTGTATTTTCTATACATATTTTTATACGCATTTACATTATTTAATGAGTGCTTTGTATATATATTTTTTATACAATTTTACTTCATTTCTTGTGCATTTGTGTTTTTTTTTTATACAAGTTTACTTTATTTTAAGTGTATTCTGTACTGTTTTTACTACAAATTTGCCTTATTTTATGTGTATTTTGTTTATTTATTTTCATACAAATTTAAATTATTTTATGTGCATTTTTCTACATATATTTTTATAAAAATTTGCGTTATTTTATGTATATTTTGTATATATTTTTTCATACAAATTTACATATTTTTATTGGTATTTTGTTTATGTATTTTGATACGAATTTATATTATTATATGTGTATTTTGTATATATTTTGTATACGTATTTTCATTATTTAATGTGTATTTTGTTTTTTATATTTTAAAACAAATTTACGTTTTTTTATGCGTATTTGTTTAAATATTTTGATACAAATTTACATTATTTTATGTATTTTGTATATATATTTCAATACAAATTTAGTTTATTTTATGTATATTTTGTATATCTATTTTCATACAAATTTATATTACTTTTGTGTATTTTTGTATATAGTTTTTTACAAATTTACTTTATTTTATGTGTATTTTGTTTATTTATTTTCAAAAAAAATTCACATTCTTCTATTGGTATTTTGTTTATTTATTTTGGTACGAATTTACATTATTTTCTGTGTATTTTGTATACATATTTTTATATGTGTTTACATCATTTTATGTGTATTTTTTATATATATTTTTAAAGATATTTACGTTTTTTATGTGAATTCGTATATATATTTTGAAACAAATTTACATTGTTTTATGTGTGTTTTGCATATCTATTTCATTACAAATTTACCATATTGTATGTGCATTTTGTGTATTTATTTTAATACAAATCTAATTATTTGATGTGTATTTTTGTATATATATTTTTATAAAAAATGCGTTATTTTATGGGTATTTTGCATCTTAATTTTCATACAAATTTACATTATTTTATTGATATTCTGTGTATTTATTTTGATACGATTTTACAGTGATCTATATAAATCAACAAATGTATTTTGTATACATTTTATTTTACATATTTACATTATTTAATGTGCATTGTCTATTGATATTTTATACAAATAAACAATACTTTATGTCTAATTGTTTATATATTTTCATACAAATTTACATTGTTTTATGTGTATTTTGTGTATGTATTTCAATACAAATTTACCTAATTTTATGAGTATTTTGTATATCTATTTTCATACAAGTTGAAATTATTTTTGTGTATTTTTGTATTTATTTTTATACAAATTTTAGTTATTTTATATATTATTTTGTATATTTATTTTCCTACATATATACATTCTTTTATTGAAATTTAGTTTATTGAATTTAATACGAATTCACCTTTTTTTTAGGTGTATTTTGTATATATATATATATATATATATATATATATATATATATATATATATATATATATATATATATATATATATATATATATATATATATATATTTTTGCATAAAAATATATATATACAAAAAACACTTTAAATAGAGTAAATGCGTATAAAAATATGTATACAAAAAACCTATGAAATAATCTAAATCCGTATGGAGTTAAATTAACAAAATACCAATAAAATAATGTAATTTTAAATGAAAATATATATATAGAAAATGCACATAAAATAACTTAAATACAAATACAAATATACACATAAAATAATCTCAAATTGAATAAAATAAATATACAAAATAAACATAAAATAAGGTAAATTTGTAATGAAATATATGTAAAAGTACAAATAAAATAATATAAATTTGTATGAAAATATATATACAAATACACATAAAATAACATGAATTTGTATAAAATTTATATCAAAATATATACCAATACACACAACAAAATAACGTAAATTTTTATGAAAATATATATACAAAATACAAACAAAATAATGTAAATAAGTAGAAAAATATATATATACAAAATTCACAGAATAATGTAAATTTGTATTTAAATTAATAAACAAAATTACAATAAAAGAATGTATATTTGTAGGAAAATATATATACAAAATACAAATAAAATAACTATAATTTGTATAAAATATATAGACAAAAATACACAAAAATAATTTTAATTTGTTTGAAAATAGATATGGAAAATACACATAAAATTATGCAAATTTGTATTGAAAGACATATACAAAACACACATAAAATAATGTAAATTTGTATGAAAATATATAAACAAATACACATAAAATAACGTACATTTGGATAAAATATATATACAAAATATACATTAAATAATTTAAATATGTATAAAATAATGTAAATTTGTATGAAAATAAAGATGCAAAATACCCATATAATAACGCATATATGAATAAAAATATATATACAAAAAAACATATAAAATAATTAAATTTGTATTAAAATAAATAAACAAATAAATATCAAATAAATATCAAAATAAATAAACAGAATATCAATAAAATAGTGTAAATTTGTATGAAAATAAAGATGCAAAATACCCATATAATAACGCATATGAATAAAAATATATATACAAAAAAACATATAAAATAATTAAATTTGTATTAAAATAAATATACAAAATGCACATACAATAAAGTAAATTTGTATTGAAATAGATATGCAAAATACACATCAATAATATAAATTTGTATCAAAATATATATAAGAATACTCATAAAATAGAGTAAATTTCTATGAAAATATACATACAAAATACATATAATATGATGTAAATAAGTATAAAAATATATATACCAAATATACCACAAATGATGTAAATTCGTATCAAATAAATTTTAAAAATTCCGATAAAAGAACGTATATTTATAGGAAAATAAATATTCAAAATATACATAAAATAACGAAAATTTATATAAAAATATATACAAAAATACACAAAAATAATTTCAATTTGTATGAAAATAGATATAATATAATTATTTAAATTTGTATTTAAATACATGTACAAAATACACATAAAATAATGTTAATTTGTATGAAATGAAAACAAATACACATAAAGTAACGTACATTTGTATAAAATATATATACAAAATACACATAGAATAATGTAAAATCGTATCAAAATAAATACACAGAATATCAATAAAATAATGTAAATTTGTATGAAAATAAAGATGCAAAATACCCATAAAATAAAACATATTTTTATGAAAATATATATACAAAAATACACATAGAATAATTAAATTTGTATTAAAATTAATATACAAAATGCACATCCAATAAGATATATTTGCATATAAAAAATATGCAAAATACACATAAAACAGTGTAAATTTGTTTCAAAATATATATACGAATACACATAAAATAAAGTAGATTTCTATAGACATATATATACAAAATACACATGAAATGATGTAAATACGTATAAAAATATATATACAAAACAAACATTAAATAATGTAAATTCGCGTCAAAATAAATAAACAAAATATCAATAAAAGAATGTGTATTTTTATGAAAATAGATATACAAAATACACATAACATAACCTAAATTTGTATAAAACTATATACAAAAATACACAAAAATTATTTAAATTTGTAGGAAAATAAATATACAAAATACACATAAAATTAAGTAAATTTGTATTGAAATACATATACAAAATACACATAAAATTATGTAAATTTGAATGAAAATATATAAACAAATACACTTAAAATAACGTAATTTTTTTTTTAAAAATATATACAAAATATACATTAAATAATGTAAATATGTATAAAAAATATATATACAAAACACAAATAGAATAATGTAAAATCTTATCAAAATAAATGCATATTATATTAATAAAATAATGTAAATTTCTATGAAAATTAAGATGCAAAATACCCATAAAATAACTCATTTAAAAAAAATATATATCCCATAATACACATAAAATATTTGAATTTGTATTAAAATAAATATACAAAATACACATTCAATAAGATAAATTTGTATTGAAATAGATATGCAAAATACATATAAAACAATGTAAATTTGTTTCAAAATATATACGAATACACATAAAATAACGTAGATTTCAATAAAAATATATATACAAAATACACATAAAATGAAGTAAATACGTATAAAAAAATGTATACAAAATACACATAAAATAATGTAAATTCGTATCAAAATAAATAAACAAAATACCAATAAAAGAATGTGTATTTGTATAAATATAAATATACAAAATATACATAAAATAACGTAAATTTATATAAAACTATATACAAAAATACACAAAAGTAATTAAATTTGTATGAAAATAGATATACAAAATACACATAAAATAAGCTAAATTTGAATTGAAATATATATACAAAATACATAAAATAATATAAATTTGTATCAAAATATTTGTACAAATACAGATATAATAACGTAAATTTGTATAAAAATATATAACAAAATACACATTACATAATGTAAACATGTATAAAAAATATGTACAAAATACACATATAATCATGTAATTCGTATCAAAATAAATAAACAAAATACCAATAAAATAATGTAAATTTGTATGAGAAAACATATACAAAATACACATAAAATAACGCAAATTTCTATAAAAAATATATGTACAAAAATACTCATAAAATAAAGTAAATTTGCATAAAAATATATATACAAAAAACACATTAAATAATGTAAATGCGTATAAAAATATGTATACAAAATACCTATCAAATAATCTAAATCCGTATCGAATTAAATTAACAAAATACCAATAAAATAATGTAATTTTGGATGAAAATAAATAGTGATAATACACATATAATAACCTAAATACAAATACAAATATACACATAAAATAATTTAAAATTGAATGAAATAAATATACAAAATAAAAATAAAATAAGGTAAATTTGTAATGAAATATATGTAAAAATACATATGAAATAATGTAAATTTGTATGAAAATATATATAAAAATACATATAAAATGACTTGAATTTGTATTAAATTTATATCAAAATATATACGAATACACACAATAAAATAACGTAAATTTTTCTGAAAATATATATACAAAATACACATAAAATAATGTAAATACGGAGAAAAATATACATACAAAATACACATAAAATAATGTAAACTCGTATCAAAATAAATAAACAAAATTCCAATAAAAGAATGTATATTTGTAGGAAAATATATATACAAAATACAAATAAAATAACTAAAATTTGTATAAAAAATATATACAAAAATACACAAATTTTTTTTTTTGTTTGGAAATAGATATACAAAATACACATAAATTTAGGCAAATTTGCATTGAAATACATATACAAAATACACATAAAATAATGTAAATTTGTATGAAAATATATAAAAAAATACACATAAAATAATGTAAATTTGCATAAAATATATATACAATATATTAATTATATAATGGAAATATTTATAAAAATATATATACAAAATACACATAGAATAATGTAAAATCGTATCAAAATAAATAAACAGAATATCAATAACATAATGTAAATTTGTAAGAACATAAAGATGCAAAATACCCGTAAAATAAAGCATATTTTTATAAAAATACATATAGAAAAATACACATAGAACAATTAAATTTGTATATAAATCAATATACAAAATGCACATACAATTAGGTAAGTTTTGTATTGAAAAAAATACGCAAAATACACATAAAACAATGTAAATTTGTTTAAAAAAAAAAAAAAATATATATATATATATATATATATATATATATATATATATATATATATATATATATATATATATATATTTTTTTTTTTTCATAACCTATAGCGCCGGTAGGCTTTCAGTGGGGCCTGATGGTCGGCCCAAGGCTTTTCCCAGTGGGTCATGATGGTCGGCCCAGCCCGTTCTGGCGCAGGCGAGTGTTTATAGTTGCGCCATCCTGCATTGCCTCATGCTGCCCTCCCGGAGCTCATCTTTAATCCTAGAATCTAGAGTCCGGGTTGATAGGTGGTCTTCTGGACAGCATGTAGGTAGTCTTAAGCCACTAGGCGGCGGCTGAAAAATCCCAGCTTGGTGGCACCGGGCGGGAATTGAACTCGCGTCCTCCTGAACGCGGTGGTGTTATATATATATGTATATATACATATACATATATATATATATATATATATATATATATATATATATATATATATATATATATATATATATATATATATATATATATATATATATATATATATATATATATATATACGACGACACATAAAATAACGTAGATTTCTATAGAAATATATATACAAAATACACATGAAATGATGTAAATACGAATAAAAATATATATGCAAAATACACATTAAATAATATAAACTCGTGTCAAAATAAATAAACAAAATATCAATAAAAGAATGTGTATTTGTATGAAAATAGATATACAAAATACACATAAAATAACATAAATTTGTATAAAACTCTTTACAAAAATACACAAAAATAATTTAAATTTGTATGAAAATAGATATACAAAATACACATAAAATTAGGCAAATTTGTATTGAAATACATATAAAAAATACACATAAAATAATGTATATTTGAAAGAAAATATATAAGCAAATACACTTAGAGTAACGTAAATTTGTATAAAATATATATACAAAATATACATTAAATAATGTAAATATGTATAAAAAAATATATACAAAACACAAATAGATAATACAAAATCGTATGAAAATATATACACAGAATATTAATAAAATAATGTAAATTTGTATGCAAATAAAGATGCAAAACACACATAAAATAACGAATTTAAAAAAAATATATATATACCAAAATACACATAATATATTTAAATATGTATTAAAATAAATATACAAAATGCACATACAATAAGGTAAATTTGTATTGAAATAGATATGCAAAATACAAACAATATAAATTTGTATCAAAATATATATACGAATACTCATAAAATAACGTAGATTTCTATAAAAATATACACACAAAATACCCATAAAATGAAATAAATACGTATAAAAAATGTATACAAAATACATATAAAATAATGTAAATTCGTATCAAAATAAATAATAAAAATACCAATAAAAGAATGGGTATTTGTATAAATATAAATATACAAAATACACATAAAATAACGTAAATTTGTATAAAACTATATACAAAAATACAAGAAAGTAACTATATTTGTAGGAAAATAGATATACAAAATACACATAAAATGATCAAAATTTGATTTGAAAAATATATACAAAATACATAAAATAATGTACATTTGTGTAAAAATATATAAACAAAATACACATTATATAATGTAAATACGTGTAAGAAATATGTAAAAAATACACATATAATCATGAAATTCGTATCAAAATAAATAAACAAAATAATAATAAAGTAATGTAAATTTGTATGAGAAAACATATACAAAATACAAATAAAATAACGCAAATTTCTATGAAAAATAAAAAATAAAATAAAATAAATTTGCATAAAAATATACATACAAAACACACATTAATTAATGTAAATGCGTATAAAAATATGTATGCAAAATACCTATGAAATAATCTAAATTCGTATCGAATTAAATTAACAAAATATCAATATAATAATGTAATTTTGGATGAAAATATATATAGAAAATACACATAAAATAACCTAAATACAAATACAAATATACACAAAAAATAAATTAAAATTGAATGAAATAAATATACAAAATAAACATAAATAAAGGTAAATTTGTATGAAAATATATATACAAATACACATAAAATAACATAAATTTGTATAGAAATATATATTCAAAATAAATATTAAATAATGTAAATACGTATAAATAAATATATATATATATATATATATATATATATATATATATATATATATATATATATATATATATATATATATATATATATATATATATATATATATATATATATATATATATATATATATATATATATACAAAGTACATATAAGATAATGTAAATTCGTATCAAAATAAATCAACAAAATACCAATAAAATAATATATATTTGAATGAAAATAAATTTACAAAATACACATAACATAACTAAAATTTGTATTAAAATATATACAAAAATACCCAGAAATAATTTGATTTTGTATGAAAATAGATATACAAAATACACATAAATCTAGGTAAATTTCTTTTGAAATATATACAAAATACCCATAAAATATTGTAAATTTGTGTCAAAAAATATAAACAAATACACATAATATAACGTAAATTTGTATGAAAAATATATACAAAATACACATAGAATAATATCAAATCGTACCAAATAAATAAGCAGAATATCAATGAAATAGTGTAAATTTCTATGAAAATAAAGATGCAAAATACCCATAAAATAACGCATTTTTGTATGAAAAAATATATATAAAAAAATACACATAAAATAATTAAATTTGTATGAAAATATATATACAAAATGCACATACAATAAGGTAAATTTCTATTCTAATAGATATGCAAAATACACATCAATTAATGTAAATTTGTATTAAAGAATATATACGAAAATTTTAAAATAACGTAAATTTCTATGAAAATGTATATACAAAATACACCTGAAAAAAGGTAAATTCGTATCAAATTCAGTAAACTAAATTTCAATAAAAGAATGTATATATGTAGGAAAATAAATATTCAAAATAATATATAAAATAACTAAAATTTGTATAAAAATAAATACATAAATACACGAAAATAGTTTTAATTTGTATGAAAATAGATATACAAAATACACATAAAATTATGTAAATTTATATTCAAATACATATACAAAAAACACATAAAATAATGTAAATTTGTATGAAATTATATAAACAAATAGACATAAAGTAAAGTATATTTGTATAAAATATCTATAGAAAATGCACATTAAATAACGTAAATATGTAAAATAAAATATATACAAAATAACGTAAATTTCTATGAAAATATATATACAAAATACACCTAAAAAAAGGTAAATTCGTATCAAATTCAATAAATTAAATTTCAATAAAAGAATGTATATATGTAGGAAAATATATATACAAAATAATATATAAAATAACTAAAATTTGTAGAAAAATAAATACAAAAATACAAATTTTTTTTTTCAATATGTATGAAAATAGATATACAAAATACACATAAAATTAGGTAAATTTGTATTGAAATACATATACAAAATACACATAAAATAAAGTAAATTTGTATGAAAATATATGAAAAAATACACATTAAATAACGTATATTTGTATAAAATATCTATAAAAAATGCACATTAAATAATGTAAATATGTAAAATAAAATATATACAAAATAACATAAATTTCTATGACAATATTTATACAAAATACACTTAAAAAAGGTAAATTCGTATCAAATTCAATAAACTAAATTTCAATAAAAGAATGTATATATGTAGGAAAATAAATATACAAAATAAAATATAAAATAACTAAAATTTGTATAAAAATAAATACAAAAAAACACAAAAATAATTTTATTTTTTTTGAAAATAGATATACAAAATACACATAAAATTAGGCAAATTTGTATTGAAATACATATACAAAATACACATAAAATAATGTAAATTTGTATGAGAATATATAAACAAATAGACATAAAGTAACGTATATTTGTATAAAATATCTATAGAAAATGCACATTAAATAATGTAAATATGTACAATAAAATATATACAAAATAAAGTAAATTTTTATGAAAAGATATATACAAAATACACCTAAAAAAAGGTAAATTCGTATCAAATTCAATAAACTAAAGTTCAATAAATGAATGTATATATGTAGGAAAATAAATATACAAAAAATATATAAAATAATAAAATTTGTATAAAAATAAAAAATAAAAAATAAATAAAAAAGTTTCAATTTGTATGAAAATAGATATACAAAATACACATAAAATTAGGTAAATTTGTATTGAAATACATATACAAAATACACATAAAAAAATGTAAATTTGTTTGAAAATATATAAACAAATAGACATAAAGTAACGTATAAGTCTATAAAATATCTATAGAAAATGCACATTAAATAATGTAAATATGTAAAATAAAATATATACAAAATAACGTAAATTTCTATGAAAATATATATACAATATACACCTAAAAAAAGGTAAATTCGTATCAAATTCAATAAACTAAAGTTCAATAAAAGAATGTATATATGTAGGAAAATAAATATACAAAAAATATATAAAATAACTAAAATTTATATAAAAATAAATAAAAAAATTCACAAAAATAGTTTCAATTTGTGTGAAAATAGATATACAAAATACACATAAAATTAGGTAAATTTGTATTGAAATACATATACAAAATACACATAAAATAATGTAAATTTGTTTGAAAATATATAAACAAATAGACATAAAGTAACGTATATTTGTATAAAATATCAATAGAAAATGCACATTAAATAATGTAAATATGTAAAATAAAATATATACAAAATAACGTAAATTTCTATGAAAATATTTATACAAAATACACCTAAAAATAGGTAAACTCGTATCAAATTCAATAAACTAAATTTCAATAAAAGAATGTATATATGTAGGAAAGTAAATATACAAAGTAATAAATAAAATAACTAAAAATTGTATAAAAATAAATACAAAAATACACAAAAATAATTTCAATTTGTATGAAAATAGATATACAAAATACTCATAAAATTAGATAAATTTGTATTGAAATACATATACAAAATACACATAAGACAATGTAAATTTGTATGAAAATATATAAACAAATAGACATAAAGTAACGTATATTTGTATAAAATATCTATAGACAATGCACATTAAATAATGTAAATATGTAAAATAAAATGTATACAAAATATATTTGTTGATTTATATAGAACACTGTAAAATCGTATCAAAATAAATACACAGAATATCAATAAAATAATGTAAATTTGTATGAAAATTAAGATGCAAAATACCCATAAAATAACGCATTTTTTATAAAAATATATATACAAAAATACACATCAAATAATTAAATTTGTATTGAAATAAATATACAAAATGCACATACAATATGGTAAATTTGTATTGAAATAGATATGCAAAACACACATAAATATATATACGAATACACATAAAAAAACGTAAATATCTATAAAAATATATATAAAAAATACACATAAAATGATGTAAATACATATAAAAATATATATACAAAATACACAGAAAATAATGTAAATTCTTACCAAAATAAATAAACAAAATACCAATAGAAGAATGTAAATTTGTATGAAAATAAATAAACAAAATACACATAAAATAAAGTAAATTTGTAAAAAACTATATACAAAAATACACAAAAGTAATATAAATTTGTATGAAAATAGATATACAAAATATACATAAAATAAACTAAATTTGTATTGATATATATATATATATATATATATATATATATATATATATATATATATATATATATATATATATATATATATATATATATATATATATATATATATATATATATATATATATAATACATAAAATAATGTAAATTTGTATCAAAATATTTAAACAAATACGCATAAAAAAGCGTAAATTTCTTTTAAAATATATAAACAAAACACACATTAAATAATGAAAATACGTATACAAAATGTATACAAAATACACTTATAATAATGTAAATTCGTATCAGAATACATAAACAAAATACCAATAAAAAAAATGTAAACTTGTATGAAAAAATATATACAAAATATACATAAAATAACGCAAATTTTTATAAACATATATGTAGAAAGATGCACATAAAATAATTTAAATTTGTATGAAAATAAATAAACAAAATACACATAAAATAAGGCAAATTTGTAGTAAAAACAGTACAGAATACACTTAAAATAAAGTAGATTTGTATAAAAAAAATACACACAAATGCACATAAAATGAAGTAAAATTGTATAAAAAATATATATACAAAGCACTCATTAAATTATATAAATGCGTATAAAAATATGTATAGAAAATACACATGAAATAATCTAAATTCGTATCGAAATAAATGAACAAAATACCTATAAAATAAAGTAATTTTGACTGAAAATATATGTAGAAAATACACATAAATAAATATATACACATCAAATAATTTAAATCTGAATGAAAATAAATATAAAAATAAACATGAAATTAGGCAAATTTGTAATGAAAGATATATTCAAAATACACATAAAATAATGTAGATTTGTATCAAAATATATACACAAATACACGTAAAATAACATAAATTTGTATAAAAATATATATACAATATACACATTAATGTAAATACGTATAAAAATATATATACAAATTACACATAAAACAATGTAAATTCGTATCAAAATAAATCAACAAATACCAATAAAATAATATATATTTTTGTGAAATAAAATTTACAAAATACACATAACATAACTAAAATTTGTATTGAAATCTATACAAAAAAACAAAATAATTTAAATTTGTATGAAAATAGATATACAAAATACAAATAAAATTAGTTCATTTTTTTTTAAATATACGGATATACAAAATACTCATAAAATATTGTAAATTTCTATCAAAATATATAAAGAAATAAACAATAAAATAACGTAAATTTTTATGAAAATATATATAAAAAATACACATAAAATAATGTAAATTCGTATCCAAATAAATGAACAAAATTCCAATAAAAGAATGTTTATATGTAGGAAAATATATATACAAAATACAAATAAAATAACAAAAATTTGTATAAAAATATATACAAAAATACACAGAAATAATTTTTTTTAAATAGATATGCAAAATACACATAAAATCATGCAAATTTGTATTGAAATACATACACAAAATACACATAAAATAGCGAAAATCTGCATAGAATATATAAAGAAAATATATATTAAATAATGTAAATATGTATAAAAATATATATACAAAATACACATAGAATAATGTAAAATCGTATCAAAATAAATAAACAGAATATCAATGAAATAATGTAAATTTGTATGAAAATAAAGATGCAAAATACCCATAAAATAAAGCATTTTTTTTTTATAAAAATACACATAGAATAATTAAATTTGTATCAAAATTAATATACAAAATGCACATACAGTAAGGTAAATTTGTAATGAAAAAATATGAAAAATACACATAAATTTGTTTCAAAATATATATACGAATACACATAAAATAACGTAGATTTCTATAGAAATATATATTCAAAATACACATGAAATGATGTAGATACGTATAAAAAAAAAAAAAAAATATATATATATATATATATATATATATATATATATATATATATATATATATATATATATATATATATATATATATATATATATATATAAAATACACATTAAATAATGTAAGTTTGTGTCAAAATAAATAAACAAAATATCAATAAAAGAATGTGTATTTTTATGAAAATAGATATACAAAATACATATAAATTAACCTAAACTTGTATAAAACTATATACAAAAATACACAAAAATAATTTAAATTTGTATGAAAATAAATATACAAAATACACATGAACTTAGGTAAATTTGTATTGAAATACATATAAAAAATACACATAAAACAATAATTAAATTTGAATGAAAATATATAATCAAATACACTTAAAATAACGTAAATCTGTATAAAATATAGATACAAAATACACATTAGATAATGTAAATATGAATAAAAAAATATATACAAAACACAAATAGAATAATGTAAAATCGTATCAAAATAAATACACAGAATGTTAATAAAATAATGTAAATTTGTATGAATATTAATATATATATGTATACAAAATACACATAAAATTAGTTATTTTTTTTAAATATACGTATACAAAATACCCATAAAATATTGTAAATTTATATCAAAATATATAAACAAATAAACAATAAAATAACGTAAATTTTTATGAAAATATATATACGAAATACACATAAAATAATGTAAATACGTAGAAAAATATATATCCAAAATACACATGAAATAATGTAAATTCGTATCCAAATAAATGAACAAAATTCCAATAAAAGAATGTTTATTTGTAGGAAAATATATATACAAAATACAAATAAAATAACAAAAATTTGTATAAAAATATATACAAAAATACACAGAATTTTTTTTTAATAGATATACAAAATACATTTAAAATCAGGCAAATTTGTATTGAAATACATATACAAAATACACATAAAATAATGTAAATTTGTATGAAAATATATAAACAAATTCACATAAAATAACGAAAATTTGCATAGAATATATATACAAAATATACATTAAATAATGTAAATATATATAAAAATACATATACAAAATACACATAGAATAATGTAAAATCGTATCAAAATAAATACACAGAATATCAATAAAGTAATGTAAATTTGTATGAAAATAAAGATGCAAAATACCCATAAAATATAGCATTTTTTTTAATACACAGAATAATTAAATTTGTATTAAAATTAATATACAGTATGCACATACAATAAGATAAATTTGTATTGAAAAAATATGCAAAATACACATAAATCTGTTTCAAAATATATATACGAATACATATAAAATAACGTGGATTTCTATAGAAATATATATATAAAATACACATGAAATGATGTAGATACGTATAAAAAAAATATATATATAAAAAATACACATTAAATAATGTAAGTTTGTGTCAAAATAAATAAACAAAATATCAATAAAAGAATGTGTATTTTTATGAAAATAGATATACAAAATACACATAAATTAGCGTAAATTTGTATAAAACTATATACAAAAATACACAAAAATAATTTAAATTTGTATGAAAATAAATATACAAAATACACATGAAGTTAGTTAAATTTGTATTGAAATACATATAAAAAATACACATAAAATAATAATTAAATTTGAATGAAAATATATAATCAAATACACTTAAAATAACGTAAATATGTATAAAATATATATACAAAATACACATTAAATAATGTAAATATGTATTAAAAAATATATACAAAACACAAATAGAAGAATGTAAAATCGTATCAAAATAAATACACAGAATGTTAATAAAATAATGTAAATTTGTATTAATATTAAGATGCAAAATACCCATAAAATAATGCATTTTTTTTTATAAAAATATATATACTAATATGCACATAAAATATTTGAATTTGTATTAAAATAAATATACAAAATGCACATTCAATAAGGTAAATTTGCATTGAAATAGGTATCCAAAATACATATAAAACAATGTAAATTTGTTTCAAAATATATATACGAAAACACATAAAATAACGTAAATTTCTATGAAAATATATATAAAAAATACACATAAATTGATGTAATTACGTATAAAAATATATATACAAAATACACCTAAAATAGGGTAAATTCGTATCAAATTCAATAAACTAAATTTCAATAAAAAAATGTATATATGTAGGAAAATAAATATACCAAATAATGTATTAAATAACTAAAATTTGTATAAAAATACATACAAAAATACACAAAAAAAAAATCAATTTGTACGAAAATAGATATACAAAGTACACATAAATTAGATAAAATAATGTAAATTTGTATGAAAATATATAAACAAATAGACATAAAGTAACTTATATTTGTATATAATATAAATAGAAAATGCACATTAAATAATATAAATATGTAAAATAAAATATATACAAAATACACATAGAACAATGTAAAATATAATCAAAATAAATACCCAGAATATCAATAAAATAATGTAAATTTCTATGAAAATAATGATGCAAAATACCCATAAAAAAGCATATTTTTATAAAAATATATATACAAAAATACACATCATATAATGTAAATACGTATAAAAATATATATACAAAATAAACATAAGATAATGTAAATTCGTACCAAAATAAATAAACAAAATACCAATAGACGAATGTGAATTTGTATGAAAATAAATATACAAAATACACATGAAATAACGTAAATTTGTATAAACTATATACAAAAATACACAAAAGTAATTTAAATTTGTATGAAAATAGATATTCAAAATATACATAAAATAAACTAAATTTGTATTGAAATATATATACAAAATACATAAAATAATGTAAATTTGTATGAAAATACACATAAATACACGTAAATTTGTTTTAAAACATATAAACAAAATACACATTAAATAATGAAAATACGTATACAAAATATATACAAAATACACATATAATAATCTAAATTGGTATGAAAATACGTAAACAAAATACCAATAAAAAATATAAATTTATATGAAAAAATACATACAAAAAACATAAAAAATAACGCAAATTTCTATAAAAATATATGTACAAAAATGCACATCAAATAATTTAAATTTGTATGAAAATAAATAAACAAAATACACATAAAATAAGACAAATTTGTAGTAAAAAATGTACAGAATACACTTAAAATAATGTAAATTTGTATATAAAAAAAACTAGAGAAATGCACATAAAATGAAGTAAAATTGTATAAAAAATATATATACAAAACACACATTAAATAATGTAAATGCGTATAAAAATATGTATAGAAAATACACATAAAATAAGGTAAATACAAATAAATATATACACATCAAATAATTTAAATTTGAATGCAAATAAATATAAAAATAAACATAAAATGAGGCAAATTTGTAATGAAATATAGATACAAAATACACATAAAATAATGTAGATTTGTATCAAAATATATATAAAAATACACGTAAAATAACATAAATTTGTTTAAAAATATATATACAAAATACACGTATAAAAAACATATACAAAATATATATATATATATATATATATATATATATATATATATATATATATATATATATATATATATATATATATATATATATATATATATATATATATATATATATATATATATAGAAAAGAAAATTCGTGTCAAAATAAATAAACAAAGCACCAATAAAATAATGTAAGTCTGTATGAAAAAATATATGCAAAATACACATAAAATAATGTAAATTTGTATCAAAATATATATACAAATACACATAAAATAACATAAGTTTGTATAAAAATAAATACACAAAATACACATTAAATAATGAAAATACGTATAAAAATATATATACAAAGTACACATAAAATAAAGTAAATTTGCACCAAAATAAATCAACTAAATACCAATAAAATAATATAAATTTGTGTGAAAATAAGTTTACAAAATACACATAACATAACTAAAATTTGTAATAAAATATAAACAAAAATACCCAGAAATAATATAAATTTGTATAAAAATATATATACAAAATACACATAAAATTAGGTAAATATGATGTGAAATATCTATTCAAAATACCCATAAAACATTGTAAATTTGTATCAATATGTATAAACAAATACACATAAAATAACGTAAATTTGTATGAAAAAATATAAAAATATATATATATATATATATATATATATATATATATATATATATATATATATATATATATATATATATATATATATATATATATATATATATATATATATATAAAATATACATTAAATAGTGTAAATATGTATAAAAAAATATATACAAAATACACTTAAAATATTGTAAAATCGTATCAAAATAAATAAACAGAATATCAATAAAATTTGAATGAAAATGAAGATGCAAAATAACCATAAAATAACGCATATTTGTATAAAAATGCACATTATAAAAATAAATGTGTATGAAAATAAATATACAAAATGCATATACAATATGGTAAATTTGTATTGAAATAGATATGCAAAATACACATAAAATTATGTAAATTTGTATCAAAATATAAATACGAAGACACATAAAATAACGTAGATTTCTATGAAAATATATATACAAAATACACATAAAATGATGTAAATACATATAAAAATATATATCCAAAATACACATAAAATAATGTAAATTCGTGTCAAAATAAATAAACAAAATTCCAATAAAAGAATATGTATTTGTAGGAAAATAAATATACAAAATAAACATAAAAAATAAGTAAAATTTGTATAAAAATATATACAAAAATACACAAAAAATAATTTAAATTTGCATGAAAATAGATATACAAAATGAATATAAAATTGGGTAAATTTATATATATATATATATATATATATATATATATATATATATATATATATATATATATATATATATATATATATATATATATATATATATATATATATATATCTAAATATCTATCTCTATCTAAAAATATATATATATATATATATATATATATATATATATATATATATATATATATATATATATATATATATATATATATATATAAAGTTGCAAAATATCCATAAAATAACGCATATTTGTATAAAAATATATATACTAAAATACACATAAAGTAATTAAATTTGCATTAAAATAAATATACAAAATGCACATACAATAAGGTAAATTTGTAATGAAATAGATATGAAAATTACACATGAAATAATGTAAATTTGTATCAATATATATATACGAATACACATAAAATAACGTAAATTTCTATGAAAATATATATACAAAATACACATAAAATGATGTAAATACGTATAAAAATATATATACAAAATACACCTAAAATAATGTAAATTCGTATCAAAATAAATATACAAAATTATAATACATACCAAATGTAGGGAAATAAACATACAAAATGCACGTATAATAACAGAAAAAAAAATCTAAAAATATATAAAAAAATACACAAAAATAATTTAAATTTGTATGAAAATAGATATACAAAATACACATAAAATTAGTTAAATTTGTATTGAAATACGTATACAACATACATATCAAATCATGTAAATTCGTATAAAAATATATAAACAAATTCAAATAAAATAACGTAAATTTGTATGAAATATGTATACAAAATACATATTAAATAATGTAAACATGTATAAAAAAAATATATTCAAAATACACTTAGAATAATGTAAAATCGCATCAAAATAAATACACAGAATATCAATAAAATAATGTAAATCTGTATGTAATTAAAGATGAAAAAAAAACATAAAACAACTGAATATTTTAATAAAAATATATATACAAAATAATATATACAAAATACACATAATAATTAAATTTGTATTAAAATAAATATACAAAATACATATAAAATAATATAAATTTGCATGAAATATATATACAAAATACATAAAATAATGTAAATTTGTTTCAAAATATATAAACAAATACAGATAAAATAACGTAAATTTGTAAAAAAATATATATACACAATACACATAAAATAATGTTAATTCCTATCAAAAAACAAAAACAAAATACCATTAAAATAATGTATATGTGTATGAAAATAAATATACAAAATACAAATAAAATAACGTAAATTTGTATAAATATATATATCAAATATACATAAATTAATTGAATTTGTATAAAATAGATATACAAAATGCACATAAAATAATCTAAATTTGTATGAAATAAATATATACAAAATACACATAAAATAATGTAAATTTGTATCAAAATATATAAACAAATACACATAAAATAATGTAAATTTCTATAAAAATATATATACAAAATACACAATAAATAATGTAAATACGCATAAAAAATATATACAAAATACACATAAAATAATGTAAATTCGTATCATAATGAATAAACAAAATATCAATAAAATAATGTAAATTTGATTGAAAATATATAAACAAAATAAAAATAAAATAACGTAAATATAAAAACAAAAATAAACATAAAATAATATAAATTTTTATGAAAATAAATAAATAAAATACCAATAAAATATTGTAATTTTGAATGAAAATATATTTACAAAATACACATAAAATAACGTAAATACAAATACAAACATACTCATAAAATAATTTAAATATATATGAAAATAGATATACAAAATAAACATTAAATCATGTTAATAGGTATAAAAAATATATACAAAATACACATAAAATAATGAAAATTCATATAAAAATTAATAAACAAAATACTAATGAAATAATGTAAATTTGTATGAAAATAAAAATACAAAATACACATAAAATAACGTATATACAAATACAAAAAGACACATAAATAAATTTAAATTTGTATGAAAACATATATACAAAATAAACAAAATTAAGCTAAATTTGTACTGAAATATATATACAAAATAAACATGAAATAATGGACTTGTGTATCAAAATATATATACAAATACACATAAAATAACACAAATTTGTAGAAAAAATATATATACAAAGTACACATTAAATATTGTAAATACATTTAAAAAATATATATACAAAATACACTTCAAAAAATGTAACCTCGCATCAAAATAAATAAACAAAATAACAATAAAATAATGTAGACTTTTATGAAAATAGATATACAAAATACACATAAAATAACGTAAATTTGTATAAAAATCTATACAAAAATACACAAAAATAATTTAAATTTGTATAAAATAAATATACAAAATACACATAAATTATGTAAATTTGTATCAAAATACATATACAAATACAAATAAAATAACTTAAATTTGTAAAAAAAAATATAAACAAATACATTAAATAATGTATATATGTATAAAATATATAAAATACACATAATAATGTAAATCGTATCAAAATAAATACAAAATATCAATAAAATAATGTAAATTTGTATGAAAATAGATTTACAAAATACACATAAAATAACAATATTTGTATAAAATATATATACAAAAATACATAAAATAATTAAATTTGTATGAAAATAAATATACAAAATACACATAAATTATAAATTTGTTTTAAAATAATACAAAATACACCTAAAATAATGTAAATTTGTATAAAAACATACATAAAAATACACATAAAATAACATAAATTTGCATAAAAATATATATACAAAGTACACATTAAATAATGTAAATTTGTATGAAATTATATAAACAAATACACATAAAATAACGTAAATTTGTATAAAATATATATACAAAAAACCAATAAAATAATGTAAATTTGTATGAAAATATATGTAAAAAATACACATAAAATAACATAAATTTGTTTAAAATATATACAAATATACATATAAAATATTTTAAATTTGTATAAAATAAATATACAAAATACACATAAAATAATGTAAAATTGTATGAAAATATATACAAAATACATATAAAATAATGTAAATTTGTATGAAAATATATATATATATATATATATATATATATATATATATATATATATATATATATATATATATATATATATATATATATATATATATATATATATATATATATATATATATATATATATATATATATATATATATATATATATATATATATATATATATATATATATATATATATATATATATATATATATATATATATATATATATATATATATATATATATATATATATATATATATATATATATATATATATATATATATATATATATATATATATATATATATATATATTCTTCAGCTCTGTGGGACGAACTGTGGATGTACTTTTGAGATATCCCGTGGAATGATTATTGAATCCAGGATAGAGACCCTCTGTGTGTGCTCAGCGCATCACAGAGGTGATTGTCTCTGGAATGGAGGCATACATTCCTCGTTCTTTCTCTACTCCTCACGCTAAAAAGCCTTGGTTTAATCACGCTTGTTCTCGTGCTGTCAATGATAGAGAGGTAGCTCACAAAAGATACCAGAGCCTTCAAACTAATGCTAATTATGAACTTTACATTTCTGCCCGAAATCGTGCCAAATCTATTCTCCGACTAACCAAAAATTCTTTCATTAATAGAAAATGTCAAAACCTTGCTTTCTCTAACTCTTCCCGTGACTTCTGGCATCTAGCCAAAAACATCTCCTCCAACTTCACTTCTTCATCTTTCCCTCCACTCCTCAGTCCTGACGGCAACACTGCCGTCTCATCTATCTCTAAGGCTGAACTCTTCTCTCAAACTTTTTCTAAAAACTCAACTCTGGACGATTCTGGGCATATTCCTCCTACTCATCTCCCCTCTGACTCCTTTATGCCTGTTATAAGGATTCTTCAAAATGATGTTTTCTATGCACTCTCTGGCCTCAATCCTCAGAAGGCTTATGGACCTGATGGAGTGCCTCCTATTGTTCTTAAAAACTGTGCCTCCGTGCTGTCACCCTGCTTGGTCAAACTCTTTCGCCTCTGCCTGTCAACATCTACCTTTCCTTCTTGCTGGAAGTATGCCTTCATACAGCCTGTACCTAAGAAGGGTGACCGCTCCAATCCCTCAAACTACCGTCCTATTGCTTTACTTTCTTGTCTATCTAAAGCTTTTGAATCAATCCTTAACCGGAAGATTCAAAAGCACCTTTCCACTTCTGACCTTCTATCTGATCGCCAGTATGGGTTCCGCAAGGGGCGTTCTACTGGTGATCTCCTAGCCTTCTTAACTGACTCTTGGTCATCCTCTCTTAGCCGTTTCGGTGAAACTTTTGCTATTGCGCTGGACATATCAAAAGCTTTTGATAGGGTCTGGCACAAATCTTTGCTTTCTAAACAACCCTCCTACGGTTTCTATCCTTCTCTCTGTACCTTTATCTCCAGTTTCCTTTCTGACCGTTCTATTTCTGCCGTGGTAGACGGTCACTGTTCTTCCCCTAAATCTATTAACAGTGGTGTCCCACAGGGTTCTGTCCTATCTCCCACTCTTTTCCTGTTGTTCATTGATGATCTTCTTTCCAAAACGAACTGTCCTATCCATTCCTACGCCGATGATTCCACTCTGCATTATTCAACTTCTTTTAATAGAAGACCCACCCTTCAGGAACTTAACGACTCAAGGCTGGAGGCTGCAGAACGCTTAGCCTCAGACCTTACTATTATTTCCGATTGGGGCAAGAAGAACCTGGTGTCCTTCAACGCCTCAAAAACACAGTTTCTCCACCTATCCACTCGACACAATCTTCCAAACAACTATCCCCTATTCTTTGACAACACCCAGCTATCACCTTCCTCAACACTAAACATCCTCGGTCTATCCTTAACTCAAAATCTCAACTGGAAACTTCATATCTCATCTCTTACTAAATCAGCTTCCTCGAGGCTGGGCGTTCTGTACCGTCTCCGCCAGTTCTTCTCCCCTGCACAGTTGCTGTCCATATACAGGGGCCTTGTCCGCCCTCGTATGGAGTATGCATCTCATGTGTGGGGGGGCTCCACTCACACAGCTCTTCTGGACAGAGTGGAGGCAAAGGCTCTTCGTCTCATCAGCTCTCCTCCTCATTCTGATAGTCTTCTACCTCTTAAATTCCGCCGCAATGTTGCCTCTCTTTCTATCTTCTATCGATATTTCCACGCTGACTGCTCTTCTGAACTTGCTAACTGCATGCCTCCCCCCTTCCCGCGGCCCCGCTGCACTCGACTTTCTACTCATGCTCATCCCTATACTGTCCAAACCCCTTATGCAAGAGTTAACCAGCATCTTCACTCTTTCATCCCTCACGCTGGTAAACTCTGGAACAATCTTCCTTCATCTGTATTTCCACCTGCCTACGACTTGAACTCTTTCAAGAGGAGGGTATCAGGACACCTCTCCTCCCGAAACTGACCTATCTTTCGGCCACCTCTTTGGATTCTTTTGAGGAGCAGCAGTAGTAGGCTTTTTTTTATTAATGTTTACTTTTTTGGCCCCTTGAGCTGTCTACTTTGCTGTAAAAAAAAAAAATATATATATATATATATATATATATATATATATATATATATATATATATATATATATATATCTAGATATATATATATATATATATATATATATATATATATATATATATATATATATATATATATATATATATATATATATATATATATATGTAATATATATGTAATATATATATGTAATAAAGATGCAAAATACCTATATATAACGCATATTTGTATAAAAATATGTATACGAAAATACACATGAATAATTAAATTTGTATTAAAATAAATGTACAAAATGCACATACAATAAGTTAAATTTGAATTGAAATAGATATGCAAAATACACATAAAATAATGTAAATTTGTATCAAAATATATATACGAATAGACATAAAATAACGTAAATTGCTATGAAAAAAAAAAATTATATATATATATATATATATATATATATATATATATATATATATATATATATATATATATATATATATATATATATATATATATATATATATATATATATACAAAATACACATAAAATATTGTAAATACGTATAAAAATATATATACAAAATACACATTTAATAATTTAAATTCGTATAAAAAATGAACAAAATTCCTATAAAAGAATGTATATATGTAGGAAAATAAATATACAAAATACACATAAAAAAACTAAAATTTGTATAAAAAATATAAACAAAAATACAAAAAAAATTATTTAAATTTCTATGAAAATAGATATAGAAAAGATACATAAAATCAGGTTAATTTGTTTTGAAATACATATGCAAAATACACAAAAAATAATATAAATTTGTATGCAAATATATAAACAAATACACATAAAATAACGTAAATTTGTATAAAATATATATACAAAATACACATAAATAATGTAAATATGTATAAAAAATATATATACAAAATACACATATAATAATGTAGAATCGTATCAAGATAAAAACACAGAATATTAATAAAATAATGTAAATTTTTTAAAAATAAAGATGCAAGATGCCCAAAAAATAATGCATATTTTTTTAAAAATATATATTGAAAAATACACATAATATAATTAAATTTGTATTAAAAAATATACAAAATGCACAAACAATAAGGTAAATTTTTATTTAATAGATATGCAAAATAAACAAAACAATATAAATTTGTTTCAAAATATATTTACGAATACACATAAAATAACGTAAGTTTCTATAAAAAAATATATATATATACAAAATACACATAAAATGATGTAAATACGTATAAAAATATATATACAAAATACAGATTAAACAATGTAAATTCGTATCAAAATAAATAAACAAAATACACATCAGATAACGTAAATTTGTATAAAACTATATACAAAAATACACAGAAGTAGTTTAAATATGTTTGATAATAGATATACAACAAAAAAAATCAAAATTTTAAATGAAATATATATACAAAATACATAAAATAATGTAAATATGTATTAAAATATTCAAACAAATACACATAAAATAACGTAAATTTGTATAAAAATATATGAACAAAATACACATTAAATAATGTAAATACGTATAAAAAATATATACAAAATACACATATATTAATGTAAATTCGTATCAAAATAAATAAACAAAATACAAATAAAGTAAAGTAAATTTGTATGAAAAAATATATAAAAAATACATATAAAATAACCCAAATCTCTATAAAAAATATATGTACAAAAATGCACTTTAAACAATTAAAATTTGTATGAAAATAAATATACAATATACACATAAAATAAGGCAAATTTGTATTAAAAAAATACAGAATACATATAAAATAATTAGATTTGTATAAAAACAACAACACAAATGCACATAAAATTAAATAAATTTATATAAAATTATATATACAAAACACATATTACATAATTTAAATGCGTATTAAAATATGTATACAAAATACATTTGAAATAATCTAAATTCGTATCGAAATAATATACAAAATACCTATAAAATAATGCAGTTTTGAATGAAAATATATATAGAAAATACACATAAAATAACGTAAATACAAATACAAATATACACATAAAATATTTTAAATTTTAATGAAAATAAATATACAAAATAAACATAAAATAAGGCAAATTTGTAATGAAATATATATACAAAATACACATAAAGTAATAAAAATTTGTATGAAAATATATATAAAAATACACGTAAAATAACATAAATTTGTTTAAAAATATATATACAAAATACACGTATAAAAAATATATACAAAATACATATATAAAAAAGAAAATTCGTGTCAAAACAAATAAACAAAGCACCAATAAAATAATGTAATTCTGTATGAAAAAATATATGCAAAATACACATAAAATAATGTAAATTTGCATCAAAATATATATACTAATACACATAAAATAACATAAATTTGTATAAAAATATATATTTAAAATACACATTAAATAATGTAGGAACGTATAAAAATATATACACAAAGTACACATAAAATAATGTAAACTCGTATCAAAATAAATCAACAAAATACAAGTAAAATAATATAAATTTGTGTGAAAATAACTTTACAAAACACAGATAACATAACTAAAATTTGTATTAATATATAAACAAAAATACCCAAAAATAATTTAAATTTGTATGAAAATAGATATACAAAATACCCATAGAATTAGGAAAATCTGTTTTGAAATATGTATACAAAATGCCCATAAAATATTGTAAATTTGTATCAAAATAAATAAACAAATATACATAAAATAACTTAAATTTGTATAAAAATATATATTCAAAATATATATTAAATAATGTAAATATGTATAAAAATTATATACAAAATACACATAGAGTAATGTAAAATCGTATTAAAATTGATAAACAGAATATCAATAAAATTATGTAAATTTGTATGAAAATAAAGATGCAAAATACAAATAAAATAACGCATATTTTTATTAAAATATATATACAAAAATACATATAAAATAATTAAATTTGTATTAAAATATATATACAAAATGCACATACAATAAGGTAAATTTATATTGAAATAAATATGCAAAATACACATAAAATAAAGTAAATTTGTATCAAAATATATATACGAATACACATAAAATAACGTAAATTTCTATGAAAATATATATACAAAATATACTTAAAATGATGTAAATACATATAAAAGTATATATACAAAATACATCTAAAATAATGTAAATTCATATCAAAATAAATAAACAAAATTCCAATAAAAGAATGTTTATTTGTAGGAAAATAAATATACAAAATACACATCAAAAAACTAAAATTTGTATAAAAATATATACAAAAATACACAAAAATAATTTCAATTTGTATGAAAATAGATATACAATGTAACGGGGTACCGGGGGGCGTTTAAAGGGCGTTGATTAAGACTTCAGCTTCCTTAAGGCGATTATATTCTTAGCCTATATGTACAAGGAGCGTCGGAGCGAGAGCGACTGCCGTTGTGTGTCAGTCGGACTCTCGTGAAGGAGTGACCAGTTACAGGTTGAAAAATAATTGTTACAATTGGTCACGTATGTCAAGGTGCCTTTCAAGCTTGATGAAATGCTGTGTATACAAACTGAGACGGTAAACACTGACGGACGACATACCTATAAGGTGGCGTGATCTATCTGTCGTGGGTATTTTCCATTGACAATTGTATGCCTAAATCGTGGTGATACTAAATAATAATAATAATAATAAAACATTGATATCCTACTATAACACTGCTCGGTCACCTACCAGTGATCGCGACCTCGCGATATACAAAAATCTAACTAGCAGTCTAGTTACCATTAACATACATAGTGGGAGTTTGTTAAGCAGACTGCCTATGATACAATTACATTAAAACACTGGCTATGTAAGAACATATGTGTAGTCATAATATAAACAGGGAGAGGTAAAACACAACGTGTGTGACATGAAACATAAGAAATCTCTCAAAAGATAAATATAAGGACACATGTATAAGAAGCTATCAACTGGCATGGTTACAGACAATGAAACGTTCATCTAGCTCCTAAAAAAAAATACAGTAGTGAAACATACAGTAGTGAAACATAGTACAATGTTAAGTATAGGAGCAGGGGAATGCCAGGTTTCTGTTATCTGACTTGCTTGAGAAAAGGAAAAACTACCTTGCCAGTGGCCTCCCTGCATCCAGTCGCCGTGTCTGCACAACCAAATAATCGTGCAGGACAGAGTTCCTCCTAATAAGGTAGCACATGACGACGAGACTGACGAACATCAGAAACATTGGTACAAAAAATCTAGGGTACAAGTACTATTTGATGCAAGTATTCAGGCAGCGTTTCCTCCAGGGTTTCCGCAAAATCTGTTTTGTTTGCGAAAGACAATGAATTAAGGGAATTAGTCACATAAGAGATGCTGGAGAAGTGAATGTTATCGAGAGACCGTAGAGGAAACACTCGATGGGAAATATTGGCCGTGAAAACCAGACGGATCCGGGACGGGTACGTTGTTATGTTAGTGGAGCGGATATAGCATGCTTCCACTATGACATAGTGACCAGTAACCCATTGATAAATGGAAATAATGCAGACCCTGAAAGTTCTTATGGAAAACAGATGTTGGTGGTAGCTGCTTGTAAGGGCACAGGGAAAGAGCGTCAGACGCGTTCACGCGGGTGAGGGCGATCTCGCATACCCTTCCCCGAGCTGGTAGGAAGGCAAAGAGAGACGCAGAGCAATAGAATCGCCTGAAGACCGTCTCCTCACAATATTGCAAGAGTGAGTAGCTACCCGTTGAATACAGAGCGAAATCCTTCGCGATAAGAACAAGAGACGGGGACGTGTCCAGGGCTAACACACTGTCCTTAGCTGAAAAAGGGAACGGGACAATTTCGTGTGCCTCAAACACGTCCGCCGTCTGAAATGGGGGTGAGGCTGGACTCAATCAAGGGGTAAAAATATTGACTCATGTCTGGGTTGAATAAAGGTGTGAGGCTGTAATTTTGATACCCGATATGGACAGTCGTTCTCAAATCGTGTAGAGGGAACAAGGCAGGTGTGACTCTACCGTGCGCTGCATCAACCATGTTGCTAATAACCTGTTGATTTGCCGTTCCGACAGAGTTAATGACGTTTTCCAATACATGCAAGGCCTGATCTAGGAGGAGAAACTGATTCACCTGGTCGATCTGCTTGACAACTATGTTGATAACTTCTACCATCTTATTTGTTTGCTCTAGCAGTTCCTCAAAGTGAATATGCAGCCTCGCAAGTTTTCTACAATTGGCGTTGATCACCCTGCGATTTCGGGCAGCAAAGGAAAGTACATGAGCGTAGTGGTCCCGCAAATCGCGCACGTCCTCGTCGGTTGCCGTACCGAAGAGGAACTTTGAGGCGGACCCAACGATGTTGAGCAACCCCCTCTTTACCCGAGAGAGAACTGAGTGAAAACTATAATCCATGTCTGCCTCATCAACTTTCCCACGTAAGAACAGAATCCTGTCCTCCAGTAGTTGAAAAAGATTCAGAGAGTTGGTACTAGAAGGTGCCTTTGATTCCCTAGTCTTGGTAGCCCGTATGGCGTCTGCCATGCCGAGTAGTTTTTCTGAGACTATCCTGATTGTGTCAGTGGTGTTGGTCAAGAAAGTATATGTATATTTTACGAGGAGCACATCTTCTATGAGGAAGACCTCTCCTATGTGTGCCGTGAGGGCGCCAGGCTTCAGGTGGATGGGTGTCGTTGCAAGCAGGGAGCCGAGGGACAACAAGATGATCAGAAAACGCAACATCATGATCTGAAAGTGGTGGGAATGAAGTATTTAAACCCGTGGTCTCAAGTCATAGCTATGGGTGTTGGGATTATCTTGTTGAACATTTGACTCTGAGGGGGAAGTACCAATATCAAGGGCCAAAGGTGAGGGAATTACTTTCAGACGATCACTGTGAACTTCTAGACTGACTCCACTATTTGACTCTAGAACCTCGAACCGATTTCCCCTGACATTCCGAACAACTCGGTAAGGACCCACAAATTTAGCCCCCAGTTTCGAACTCCTTTCCGCTTGCTTAATCATGACTGTGTCACCCTCTTTTAACTCCACCGGGACGGCCTGTTTGTGTTGTTTTGACATCATTTCAACCTTTGTAGCTTTTAACGTACACCTAACCTCTGAGTGTATCTTGGAAAACATATGCATCTGCTGTTGTGCGTACCTATCAATGTTGTAGAGAGGTTGTTGAGGTTTTATTAGGAAGTCGTACGGAAGTCGTTTCTCCACCCCATATAAGATGTAGTAGGGAGACTTCCCCGTAGAGTCGTTTACCGACGTATTTATGGAAGCGGCTATATGCGATAGCCAATCCTCCCAGTTATCGTGGAGATCGTTCACGATAGGCCTGAGGACTTGTAAGATTTTCCTTTTAGCCCTCTCCGCCAACCCATTAGCAGCTGGGTGGTAAGCTGTGATGAAGGATTGCGTGATGTTAAACTGAGCGCATATTTCGCTCAATACTGAGTTCCTGAACTCGGTGTCATTGTCACTCAAAAGAATTCGAGGAGACGAATGTGGACACAACACGTGAGTCACGAGGGCATGGGCCACTCGTGTGGCTGTCTTGTCCTTGAGAGGCGCTAGAACTAGAAACCTAGAAAACTAGTCGACGCATGTTGGCTCTGGGGCAGCTGTAATAAGTCTATATTAACAACATCCCATGACGCCTCTGGTACTAGATATTGTAACATAGGCGCTGGCCCTTTTACGGACCCCCTGTGCTTAGCACAAACGATGCAATGTGCGACATGTTTTTCTACATCAACCCGTAATGTGGGCCAGTAGAATTTTCGTCTGGTGACAGATAGCGTCTTGTCTCTTCCCGGGTGACCCGCAATGGGTGTGTCATGGACCAGCTTAAGCGTCACTGGGACGTATTTGTCTGGGATGACCAGTTGTTCTATAGGTACAGGTTTGGTTGGCCATGACCTACAAAGGAGGTTGTCCTCTGATAGGAAGAATTGTGAAAAGGGAACTGGCAATTCAGGAAGGTTTGTTTCGTCTCCCGACTCTAGGGCGTAAATTAACCTCTTCCACACCGGGTAGTCTCGCTGAGCAGTGTGTAGCTCAGGTGAAGTGAAGTTGTGGATGACCTATGGGGTGGTAATCGCGCCTATCGGAATACTTCGAGATAAGGCAACTGCGACCACATTTGTTTTCCCGGTGATATATTTTATCTCCGGATTGTATGCTTGGATCGTTAAGAACCATCTTGCCAGACGACCGTGTAGGTTTTTTCCCTTGAAAAGATCAGTAGTGGTCCGTATACACCACAATTTTGTACCCCAACACTATGTCTCGAAAATGCTTCAGAGCCCACACAATGGCAAGAGCCTCTAGGTGGGTAACAGAATAGTTCTTTTCCGGAGCTGTTAGTACTCGACTGGCGAACGCTATTACATGCTTTTTGCCGGACTTATCTGTTTGCATAAGAGCGGCTCCCAGTCCACTAACTGAAGCGTCTGTACAAAGCTGAAAGACAAGGACCGGAGCCTGTGTAAGCGCTTTCTTTAAATCCTCAAAGCTCGTTTGTTGAGCTGGGAGCCACTGAAATGGTACGTCTTTCTTTAATAGATGGGTTAGGGGACTCGCGCGTGCTGCGAAGTCCTTTATGAAAGGGCTGTAATAACCTGCGACTCCCAAGAAAGACCGTACCTTGTCCGCAGACGTTGGCTGAGGGAACTCGGCAATAGCTTTTATTTTGTTGTCCACTGTGTGGATGCCGAATTCATCCACGACATGCCCCAAGAACTTGATCCGAGGCTTTAAAAATTCACATTTGGTGATTTTGAGCTTTAATCCGACCTCTTGAAGTCTGTGTAGGGCTGCTTTTAGTGTATCCATGTGTGAATGCACGTCTTTACTTGCTATGATGATGTCGTCTTAATACACATAGACAGAGTTGCCCAGCAAGTCACCGAAAATACTGTTCATTGTCCTTTGGAAGGTCAAGGGAGCTCCTTTGAGCCCGAATGGCATCCTCGTCCACTCATAGTGGCCATGAGGCGTGCTGAAAGCCGTTATTTCACGTGACTCGGGGGCCATGGGCAGTTTCCAGTAGCCACTGACCAGATCAAGACTCGTACAGACTTTATTTCCTCTACCGAGACACATCAGAAGATCTCTAAGAACGGGAAGCGGAAAATGATCATCCACGGTCGCGTTGTTCACACGCCGGAAATCAATCACTGGGCGAGAAGAACCGTCTTTCTTTGGAACCAGAAATAAGGGTGAATTCCACGGGGAATTCGATTCTTTGATGACACCTTGTTCTAACATTTCCAATATATGTTGCTGCACAACCTCCCTCTGACTGTGGGAGAGCTTGTTCGCATTGATATATACAGGATTGGTATTGGGTTTTAACTTAATGTGGTGTTCAGCACACTGCGTAACTCCAAGCGGCTCGCTAGGTAGAGCAAGCGCCCCCCTATAATGTTCCAGTAGCTGGACTAAGGTTGGCCTAATTTCGGAATAGTGTGCAACTTTTAGGAATGCCTCTAAATTAGCTGTGTCTTGTTCGTGAAAAGCCTGACACGCCGAGGTTATGCCTGAGACTTGGGCTGAAGGGTATTCAGCTGGTTCCGGGGCGACATTTCTCCCATACACTAGACACTGGCATAATCTAACACCGTGTTTTAAGGATACAGAGGATCCAGACGTGTTTATTACCAATGCCTCTGCAATACCTCCCTCCTTGACTGTAGCGAGAGTTACCTCCACCGTCATCCGTTGTATGTGAGGTGCTCCGTCGATATACACATCACTGCCCGTTGGAGGGGTGTTAGGTAACTGGATATTAACAAGTTTTGCAGCCCGATCCGGAACTATTTGAGGACCTTCTACGACTGCCGTTACTGTCCGCCACAAGTCTGTAATGTTTTCGTTTGATTTGACCGTAAGAGGTAACACTTGGGCGGTAGCAGACCCTAAGTCTGTGATGGGTTGGTCATTTTCTCTCTCTCTCTCTCTCTCTCTCTCTCTCTCTCTCTCTCTCTCTCTCTCTCTCTCTCTCTCTCTCTCTCTCTCTCTCTCTCTCTCTCTCTCTCTCTCTCTCTCTCTCTCTCTCTCTCTCTCTCTCTCTCTCTCTCTCTCTCTCTCTCTCTCTCTCTCTCTCTCTCTCTCTCTCTCTCTCTCTCTCTCTCTCTCTCTCTCAAACACACACACACACACACACACACACACACACACACACACACACACACACACACACACACACACACACACACACACACACACACACACACACACACACACACACACACACACACACACACACACACACACACACACACACACACACACACACACACACACACACACACACACACACACACACACACACACACACACACACACACACACACACACACACACACACACACACACACACACACACACACACACACACACACACACACTCTCTCTCTCTCTCTCTCTCTCTCTCTCTCTCTCTCTCTCTCTCTCTCTCTCTCTCTCTCTCTCTCTCTCTCTCTCTCTCTCTCTCTCTCTCTCTCTCTCTCTCTCTCTCTCTCTCTCTCTCTCTCTCTCTCTCTCTCTCACACACACACACACACACACACACACACACATACACAAAGATACACACACACACACACAGTTGCACACACACACACACACACACACACACACACACACACACACACACACACACACACACACACAACAAACACTCTCTCTCTCTCTCTCTCTCTCTCTCTCTCTCTCTCTCTCTCTCTCTCTCTCTCTCTCTCTCTCTCTCTCTCTCTCTCTCTCTCTCTCTCTCTCTCTCTCTCTCTCTCTCTCTCTCTCTCTCTCTCTCTTTTTTTATTTAAACTGACGAATCTATAGTACACAACATATTTGTATTTTGCCGACGACACTTTATGCGATCGTTCGAGTAGCATATGTTTCACTGTGCACTTTTCAGGGCTTAAAATGTCACTTTTTCTTGTGCATTATTTCAAAAGCCCTTTACACTTGTTCACTGTGTATTTAGCATCACTAGTGGTGTGGGGCATGTACTTCGCCACCTGTGGGCAGCCACTTATACCTGCTGGGTGGGCATTTCCCTCACTGTTGGCCCTGCTGCAGTGAATGTGTTCCACAATCGGGACACCCTGGAGGTGAAGGTTCGCTGGTGCTGGCTGGCGCGTGAACTCGGCACCCCGACCTGCTCGTGGCTGGAGAGTACCGTTCTCGTATCTCTCACAGCATCTCGCGGGGGGAGCCTCAGTCTCGCCAGGTGTGGTACTCCTTGTACCTGGGCCTTGTGGAACAACACCAGCGCAGCGACGTCCAGTGGTGCTCCTGAGTGTCTAGATGTATAATATCCTGAGGGGGGGGCTGGGGGTTGTTCTCCTGTAACAGTCGTTGCACCCGTCGCTCCACCTTGTCCAGTCTCTGCAGGTGTGTGGCAGCTCTGGACATCCAGGTCAGAGCCCCGTACTCCAGGTAGGATCTTACCTGGGCCTTGTAGAGGAGCATAATTCCTCGCTTGTCGAGGAAATTAGCCACTCTACGAAGGGCAGAGACACGTAGGGAGGCTTGGTGGGCGACGTGTTTCAGGTGGCGGTTGAAGCGCAACTCTCGGTCCAAGTCCACTCCGAGGATCCTGACGTAATCCTGGAGCGGGAGGGTGACGGAGCCAAACATCACCCTTCCTCCGACAGCTTGTGTGGTTGCCGGGGACCGAGAGATCACCATCGCCTGAGTCTTCTCAGGAGCAAAGTTCACCTGCCAGCGCTCCCCCCATTCCCGTATCAAGCGTAGTTGCTGGTTGACCTCAGCAACCGCTTGCTGGCTTTCTTGGCGAGGGTAGGAGAGGGAGAGCGTGCAGTCGTCAACGTATGCAGAGACTGCTGGCAGACTCCTGAGAAGGTCGTCGATGTACAGATTCCAGAGGACAGGTCCCAGCACAGATCCCTGAGGGACTGAGGCACCCACTGGGAGGTCCTTGGACTGCTGGCCGCCGACGACGACGTGGAGGCCTCTTCCTTGAAGGTAATCGCTCATCAGCATCAGCAGGTGTCCTTGGATGCCTTTGGCACGAAGCTTCTCCAGCAAGCCCGCGTGCCACACCCGGTCAAAAGCACCCGCGATGTCGAGAGCGACGACAATGGTATCCAGGCCGGTGTCTAGTGAGTCCTGCCAATCCCTGGAGAGGAGCAGCAGGAGGTCTGAAGTGGAGCGGCCAGATCTGAACCCAAACTGCTGGTCAGTGATGAGGGCGTTGTTCTGGAGGTGGCGGGTGATGGCCTCCACCACTATTCTCTCGAAGATTTTTCCAACTACAGACAGGAGGGAGATAGGCCTGTAGTTGGCAGGGTCAGATCTGGCCCGCTTTTTGTGAACCGGCACCACGCGAGCCTCCTTCCATATAGAGGGCCAGGTGTTCTCCCGGACACAGGCCCCGAACACCTCCGAGAGGGGGCCTGCCAGCTCACTGGAACAGTGACGCAGCACATGTGGGCTAACGTTGTCAGGACCAGTGGCCTTCCTGACGTCCACCGCTCTTAGAAGGCGCTCCACTTGCTCCCGGTGTACCGCAACCTCGGTCAGGGTCTGGTTGCATTCCTGTGGCAGTTGTGGTGGAGGTCTGGTGGGGTTGGCGACGGACATCTTGGCAGAGAAAAGGTCAGCCAGGAGCTCTGCCTTCTCCCTGCTGCTGGTGGCTGTGGTGCCGTCCTGCTTGGTTGTGGTATTGATTGTTTCTTGGTGGCTGCTGCCTTGCTTTTCCTTAACAAGGGTCCACCAGGTCTTGCTGCCCACCCCTGGCCCGCACAGCTTGGCGCGGAGGTCTCTTTCCCACCTCCGTTTCGCCCATTTACTGGTGGCCACCATATTTTTGCACGCTGCTCGATGCAGGGCTTTGTTGGGGCGGGTTGGGCTCCTTTTGTAGCGGAGCCACGCAGAATATTTTCTTTCTGCAGCAAGGCGGCAGCGGTAACCAAACCAGGGCTGATCGGTGGGCTTGGAGGTGTACTGGCGGTGTGGAATGTGCTCTCGTTGGAGGGCTTTGAGCCGTTCAGTAAAGGCCTTCGCCATGGGCTCTGCTCGCCCAGAGAGAAGGGTGTGCCAGTCTGTCTGCTGCAGGTCTCTTTTAAGGGAGGGCCAGTCAGCTCTGTCCCACAGCCAGATAGTGTGGGAGGTGGCCTCATCCCGCGCCACGCCCACGTCTGCTCGGGTCAGGATGGCGTGGTGGTCAGAGCTGCCTACCGGCCCAAGCTGTTGGCACGTGACCCTGCCCTCTCCCAGGTCCGAGATAACGGGGTCCAGCGTCCCGCCTCGCTCATGGGTCGGGAAGGTGACATGATCTGTCAGACCCTGCACCGTTAGGAGATTCTCGTAGGCGGCTCCCTCCATGTGCTGGTTTAAGTCACCCACGATTAGGACATGCCTGCAGCGATGGCGAGTCAGCAGGTCGTCCATTTGCTCCGTCAGAAAATCCATGGGGGCAGGCCCTTGCCTTGGGGGGCGGTACATGGCACACAGGAGGAGGGCAGTGCCATCTGCCAGAATTACTTTGAGAAACACCGCCTCTGTCGTGGGTGGTGTCTCTACTTCAAGTCTCTGGGCCTGAACTCCTTCCTTGAGGCACACTGCCACACCGCCACCTTGTCTTCCCTGCCGGTCTCTCCTGATCCAGTGGGTGTAGCCTGGAATCCTGGCGAAGGATAACTCCACCTCACTGTTGAGCCACGTTTCAGTCACCACAGCTATGTCCACGCGGTGCCT